>NC_080186.1:89795378-90098409 GCF_030028045.1 Hippopotamus amphibius kiboko | reverse complement strand
CCTTTAAGGGCAGCATGCCTTGCACAATTGTCAGCAAAGTGATTTCCTCTAACTTTCAGAGTCAAGTTCAGAATGCCCTGAAATCTTAATAATAGCTAAAGTGGCATGCGAAAGTATTGCACTGAATGATTCCTGAGCATAGGCACCATTTTTAACTTTATCTCCACTGAAAATAAGGAAGCCAAGTTGCTCCCACAACATCCCCAAATCAGAAGCTACTCTAAAAGCTTATCGGTGTAAATACTTGTAGTTTTATTCTTGTCTAAAGTACAACCCCATGCAAGAGGAAAATCTTTAGGGAACTTTACGTCATCCAGATCAGCTTTCAGGATTTGTGATAAATAAGGACTCTCAGTATAATCCTGAGGCATTACAGGCCAGATGAATTGTTTTTCTTCCCAAATGAAGGTAAAAAGGTATTGGCTAGCTTCATCGAGTGGAATACCAAAGAATGCACTGCATAAATCAGTTACAGTGAAGAATTTTCTTTCAATGGGAATGGATGTTAGTAACACATGAGAGTTAGAATAACAGGGTGTCAAGGGATGGCCAATGTTGTTTATTACTCACAGGTCCTGGACAAACCCCCACCCTCAGTCCTTCAGTTTTCTCATTGGTAAAATGGGAGTCACAGGGGCTAGGACAAGGGATAATGAGACCCTGAGCTTTGTAATCTTGTATTATCTACTTCATGCCTTGAAGGTCTTCTTTACATATAAGGTATTGATTAATTCTTGGAAGAGGTTTTGAGGAGTCTGTTTAAATTTTGATGGTAAGTGTGCTATAAATTTTGCCAACATCAGTTGAAGATTTTGCTGGTAAGGAAAGTGGTAGCTGATTAGATAGAGACAAATGATCAGTGTTTTTAGAATCAGTTCTAGTACCATCAGAGCCGATTAAAAGATGTCAAAGGTTTGTTTAGGAGGCTTCAATTGCTGGAGTTGAAGATTAAGAATTTTGATGGTCTTCCTTGGAGGCTGCTCCTCTACAGTATGATAGCGCTGGTTTGCCAAATTACCTAGATCTGGTGCCGACATAGTTTCCCATTTCATCCTGATCCTTTTTACTAGAAAGGAAAGGTCCCTGGTCCAGCCCATTAATAAACAGAGAGTTCAAAGCTACTTGGGTGGAATCAACAACTGAAGGAAGACCAGAATTTTTTTTTTGTAATATTCTGAAGTTGATAGTAATATTCATGAATAGGTTTGTCAGATTGTTGTGTGCAAGCCTGAATTTTGTTCCAATCAACAGGCTTTGGAGAAGCCCTAGGAATTGCTCAATGAATTTGCCTAGTGATTGCCCAAGCCGGATCATATAGTAAGTTAGTGGGCTGGTCTCCTGGTTGCAATTCTAGAAAGTATTCAGGACTTTCCCAATTGGCAATTTTCATCCAGTGCTTAGCCTGGCCTTTAGCAACAAGCACTATAAGTTAGAGAAACCAGGTTAAGTTTGAAAGGTTATATTAAATTCCTCAGTCAGTCTGTGAGAATCTTTTGTTACTTTGGGAAAAGTGTTGACTATGGCTTATAGTTCAGCTTTAGTCCAGGGAGTGTAAAAAATTAATGGTTTAGCCTCTGAATCCTCAGAAATCTTAATTTTAAAGGGACAGGTTCTGAGAAGTTCAGAGGAAAAGAGCATGAAGAGACTTTCAGAGAAAAGGGAAAGTTTGGTGGGAGAGAGTGTGGGGAATCTGAGGCGATAGTGGAGGTGTAGGCAGCACAGAAGAGAAGGGAGACGATGCTACTGGAGGTAGAGTCTGGCCTCAAGGAGCCCAGGGACAGAGACAAGATGGTGCCAGAGGTGAAGCCTGAGGCAAAGAAGCCAACGAAGAAGAACCTATGGCTTTGGAGCTATTTTATCTATCTTTAATCATCTGTTTGCCTCAGTTAATCTTAAAATCTTATTTTGCTGAGGGGCATTTTAGACTCCTGAGAACATTTGTTAGCCTCAAAATACCAATTGAAATGAGCATTCTACTCAGTCCTGGAAAATTTTGAGCTACTATAATCCAATTCAGTTTTAAAGAAATTAAATTTGGAAACTTCAAAAATTCTCCATAATGGCCATTAATGTTCTAAATTGCCTTTGGTCAGGTCAGTCCATTTAGTTACAAATGCACAAGAGGAAGGGCCATAGATTTTAACTATAAAGTCAGCTGGAGTCCCTGTAAGGGTACTCGCAAAGTACTTATATAACTGGGATCCCATTTTCTAGAGGTTTTTCCTCTAGAGAAAAGAACAATTTTCAAGCAACTTAAATAGTCTATTGCCCTGATGGTTTAATTCAAATAGGCTGAAAGCCAATCCCAACTAGTCTTTAAGAGGCAGCTTGGTCCCAGAAGAACCAGGCCGACTTTTTTTTGCCAGTCTCCAGGAGACAGCTGGCACTGTTTCAGAGAAACAACCTCATTCCTGAAAGAATGGGTCAAAGGCTAGCTAATTTCATTGAAACAATCTGACTGCAAATCCAACATTAGTGCCAAGTGAGTACTTGCATATAGAACAAGGCCTGAATCATAAAGTCAAAACCTTTAAATAGATTTGAAATAAAGCCTGGAGGGCTTCAAATGGAAAGAGGTTATGAGTTCAGATCCAGGGGAACTTCAAATTCCAGCCTCCGTGGGAAAAGCAGTGAGCAACAAAGGGCTGGATTGTGGATACCTCACCTGTTTGCTCAGCAGAGCTGGAGTCCTCAGGAGTCTTCTCTGGTCCCTTTATGGGCCACCAAAATGTAGCTTTGAAACCAATAGACATCCAGATACTTCTCCAGGTAAGATGGGTTTATTTGGAATCAGCGGAGAATTGCAATTGGCAAGTTCCTCCATGGCAAGGGAAGGATAACATTTTTACGGAGGAGAAGAAAAGGAGGTTGGGAGGCTACAGTAAACAAGGAAATCATGGCTTTCATTTGCTGAATCCTTGTCAGGAAAGAAGTGGAGTCTTTCTTCTTCCTGTTCAGCTCTGATACTGCTCCAAGACATGAGAATTTCCCCTTTCTGCCCTCCCAATTCTATTTAATTGAGGCTTACAATAGTGTCAGAATTGAGCTGAATTGTAGGGCTCCCAGCTGCTGTCCCAAGAATTGCTTTTTGGTATGGGGAAAGCCCGCCTCTCCCAGCACATTGGAATTGATGCCAGAACCTATTTAAATGTCCTCTTGCATTTTAATATATTTTACATAAATTCTTCTTAAATGTATAATTATGCACCTGAATATGTATTTAATGGAAATTGAGCAATCAGAAATCACAATTTCATAAACTACATATAAATAAAAAATTTAAAGCAGATCTAAAGATATGAGAAGGTTTGGGTGGGAAGGAACATACCGATAATGAGTAGTTCTATGATTTACTCCATTTGTACTTAATTACTTTGACTTTGGCTCATTACAAGTGACATTCTAAATATTTTAGCACACATGGAAATTCTGATGCTTATGACTTTTCCTCGATTTTTCTTGACTTCTTGTACACTTTACACTTTTTACGTATGAAATAAAATTTAAGAATGTCTACAAAAGCAATGGCATATGTTAATAAAAATTCTTCCTGCTATATTTTTAACATGAAGAAACACTTCCAATTTTGAAAATATTATTTAAAAACAAAATTTTAATATTAATTTAATGCTAAAATTAATATAGTTGAATGTCATTGAATCTTTTCCATAAAGTTAAAATCAAATAATAAATCTAATTTTTTATTGAAAATCACATGCAAATACACAAAATTTTGGATAACAAGCTATACTTTTAGGTATTTATTTCTCACTGCTTGTATCTGTGACTATATTTTGGGCACAAATGACATGATTTAATCTAAATTGTCTTGTTGTAAAGAAATACAGAAAGTTATCACAAAATGTGGGGAATATCCCACTGTATAATGTTTTGCTTTATTTTTCTTCCTCTCTGTTCTTTTGCCTTGACTGTCTCCTCCAAGGAATTTCAGAGTTATTTTGTAATTTAAGTCTACATATTTGAGCCCTTTCCAAGAGTCTAAATGTATTAAAAACAAACCAAAAACAAAATAAAAATCAAAAAACAAAACAAAAAAGCCTCAAAGTTTCCTAGGGTTCTTTGTTAATCATATGAGAATATTGTGACATCACTAATGTCATTACTTTTTGAATGATGGAGAACCATTAAAAATTCTTTTTAAGACCCGTCATCAATGGATCCTTTCAGTAAATTGCTCTCCTTCCCCATGCAAAATAAACTATCCCCAAGGATGCCTTCAAAAGTACAATATTATATCACTACAGCATAGAGCTCAGATCTTCTCAACCAAATAAAGTTGAGCTTACAATATCTCACAATTGTGTAAGTCAGGAATCTGGACACAGCTTAGTTAAGTGGTTTTTCTACTCCACTGGGCTTGAACTGAGGTCACTTGGTGGAATTCTACATTTAGATGAGCTGATCTGGAGGGTCCAAAATAGTTTCAATGACATGTCTGAAGCTGTGATTGTAATACTGTATCATGAAGTCTGGACTCAGCTGGAACTGTTGATGGTATGCCTTCCCATGACCTATTCAGCATGGCAGTCTCAGGCTGTTTGGAATTGTTATAGGTCAGTCCATAACTCCTAAAGAGAAGTTTCAAAAGGTAGGAAGTGGTCCCAGAAACTGGTACAGCATTGTTTCTCTCACGTTCTATTGGCCATAAGAGGGCACACTCAAGTTCAAAATAAGTGCCAAATAATTTTATGAACATTTTTAGTCAGCCACAACATTCACATAGGAAAGATAGGTTTCAATAATATATTCAAAAGAATCTTCACTATTGTAAATAGGAGAACAATGGCTTCAGGTCGTTAAAGATTTGAGAATTGAGAAGATAGATTATCTGGAGAAGGTAATGTTTGATGAGGCTGTTAAGGTTTCCTCTGGAGCTAGATAGGTCTGGGCTGATGTGCTGGTGTTGGGGAAGAAGAAATTTTCTTCTACCCTGCAAGGTTTTCCTGACTGGTCTAAGAATTAAATTGACATAAAACAGACTAACAGGAGAAAATCCAACAAATGCTTAGTAGTATGTACACATAGGAGACACCTACGAAAACTGAGTAATTCATCAAAATGGCTGAAACCCCTCACTTTAAATATCATCTTCTGCTAAAGACAAAAGAGCATATTGGGGGGTAGTGGTGTGGAAACTCAAAGGGGAAAAAGGCAATTGACATGGAGATGGAAAAACAAATGTTTGGTAAACAAATATTGGCTGGGCCATGCAGAGCCAATGGGACACAGAGAGGAATTTTAATAAAAGGTCTTTGCTAGGTTCCTGCCTGTCAGTCACACCTAGTTCGTACAATAGTTATCTATGGTGATGGCTGCCTTCCTTGAACTGGTTCTCTACCTACATTCTTTAGGCAGCTAGAGGGAAAGTCAAAGATTCTTCCTGAGTTTTTGGGCCCTTGACTGTTTTCAGCTCAAAATAATCCACATGCCAAAGAGACATTTTTGTGGGGTAAATTTTCTCCCCTTCACTGGGTCAGCCATTTGCTAGTTCATTGAGTTAGAAAAGTTAAACATTTCACTCAGTTCCTCATCTGCAAAATGATGATGGTAAAACCTATTTACAAGATTAAGTATCTGTTATATTCATCTGTGTTAAGACATAGCATAGTACTTTGAACATTGTAAGCATTCAATGTCTTGCACAGTTATTATAGTTGAATTTTGGGTTGGTTGGTAGTAAAATTCCAGGCAATTCAATGCAGAAGTGTAGCTGTTGCAGGAAGGGGGACCTCTTCCAGGCCCCGAGAGTGGGCTCTTGTCTAACACTCGGAAACGAATTTTCCAAGGAGACACATATGCTGACAAAGCAAGACACTTTATTGGGAAGGGGCGCCCGGGTGGAGAGCAGGAGCATAAAGGAACCCAGGAGGACTGCTCTGCCACGTGGCTCCCACAGTCCCCAGTTTTATGGTGATGGGATTAGTTTCCCAGTTGTCTCTGACCAATCATTGTGACTCAGGGTACTTCCTGGTGGCCCATGCATCGTTCAGCCATGATGGATTCCAGCAAGGAGGATTCTGGGAGGTTGGTAGGACATGTGAACTGGTGTCTCCTCTTGACCTTTCCCATATTCTTCTGGTTGGTGGTGGCTTGTTAGTTCTGTGTTCCTTACCAGGACCTCCTGTCATAAAATAACTCATGCAAATGGTTACTGTGGTGCCTGGCCAGAGTGAGCAGTTTCAATCAGTGTTTCCCCCAACAGCAATGAAAAGAATGCACCATCAAAAACAACAAATTTAGTTTTTTAATTGATTTGATAATGTTAGCAATCAAATCTACCATTCTACTTAACTATGAACAATATGTTATTGTGTCATTCAGTGTAAACTTCTGTATGATTAATAAGCTTAAGAATCAGTAATATCTTATAAAATTCTGAGGATGTTAAAAATTAAACTAATTGTAGAAGCTACTGTTTGGTGATTAAATAATACTTTAAAATGAGTTTGAATGGAGACAGATCCTAAAATGTATTTGTAAGGGTGGAACTGTTTTGAAGGTATCGTTTTCTATAAGGCAGATACTGAAAAAAAGTCTAAACCTTCTCTTAATACCAAGATCAAAAATCTTTAGGACTCTTCCTGGATGCATATATAGCATTCTTTAAATAATACACATAAAAAACAAATCAATATAATCCTTTTAGGCATTAAGACTCTAGTGATAACCTTTTTCAGAAGTTTTAAAACTACTTTCCAAACTTAATTTACATAGCAACATTTTAAAATCCCACTTAACCCTAACCTAATGTTAATTCATTCCCTCAAGAGTAAACTCAGTGCAGGCCAAAGTAAGTGTTATGAGAAAACACTTACTCTGATTAAACTCACTTAGTGTTTTCATAGAAATCTACTTTATTGGAAAACAGTATTCCAAGAAATGGCCTAAATGTTCCTTTTGCTAATGCCACTTGAATGCTGTTGGTCCTAAAGAAAAGATTTAAAGAGATGGAAAAAGTTAATTAGATATGGCCCATGAAAATGATTTTGATTACTTAATTAGCAGCATTCCTTAAATTGGCACGATATGTAACTGAATATGTAGCTTAATGGTTTTGTTATTAATCAATTCTTAATGTAAATAGTTTGAAGCTTTTGTTTTGTAATGTTCATTATAAATAGTCCCTCTGGGAATCACAACTTTATTTCATTAAGACTCCTGCCTGCTGCTAATTGCTGCTAGGAAAACATGCACAAATTAATTGTGTTTTAGGAGCCAATGATGTAAATTTATAAGCTTCTGCATTGATTGGGTGACTGCTATATTGTAGATCATTCTTTTCCACTGTGATAGATGACATACAGTAGTTGCCAACACTGACCTATTTTAAATTAGTAACACTTGGTTAGTAAGTCTTACTACTACAGAGGTTAAAAAGAAATTGTTTGAAAATGCTCTGTTTATCACGCCAGCCGGGACAAAATATGAGTTTAGTTTATGGGCAATTAATTTGTAAGTTTTAACGACTTTTCTTGTGGGAAATAATCATTAATCTCTAGCAAGGATGACTTGTTGCCAAAAAACCCGGCCTCTGTTCACTGGTGCTGAATAGAAACACGGAGACAGAGCTGTGGAGGAAGAGAAAGGAGTAGCTTTACTACTTTGCCAGGCAAAGGGGGCCACGGCAGGCTAACACTCAAGACTGCCCCCTTTCCTGGGAAAAAGGAAGGGATCTTATAGTTTCAGAGTGGAAAACAGGGCTGTAGATAAGGATCGGGGCTGATGTAGTCTTGCATTCTTCTTTCCTCCTAGAGACATTGAGATCATAAGGGCTGGCGTCAGGTGGTTCCAGAACAGGTTCTAGTTATTGTTCGTGACCTTTCTGGAATGAAGAATGCTCACAAAGGAAAGGAATGTTAAGGAGTGTTGTCTTAGAAAAGTAAACATCAGGTGTATAGTACAATCATTTTCAGAGTGCAATTAAGTAAGAGAGAGAGGGGGGAAATCATCAGTAGGAGACCTATTGAATGAGTGTGAAGAACAAGGGCTGAATAAGGGCTAACATAAGGGGGAGCGGGGCGTCTTAACTAGCGTCCGCTACAGCAGACTGATGAACGTTAACTCGGTTAGTATTTTTTAGAGTCACAGATATAGTCCTGCTGCTGACAATTCCTCCCTAGTCTTTTACTCTTACAAATGTCCTGTCCCAAATGCACAACAAGAGATGAATTTAAAACTGACTCACAAGGCTTCCCTGGTGGTGCAGTGGTTAAGAGTCCACCTGCCAATGCAGGGAACACGGGTCCGAACTCTGGTCTGGGAAGATCCCACATGCCATGGAGCAACTAAGCCCGTGTGCCACAACTATTGAGCCCAAGTGCAACAACTACTGAAGTCCGTGCACCTAGAGTCCATGCTCCACAAGAAGAGAAGCCACTGCAATAAGGAGCCCATATACCGCAATGAAGAGTAGCCTCGGCTCTCCACAACTACAGAAAGCCCACGAGTAGCAACGAAGACCCAACGCAGCCAATAAAAAATAAATAAATAAATAAATAAATAAATAAATAAATAAATAAATAATAAATAAAATTTAAAAAAAAAGGCTCACAGACAGGAAACAAACTTATGGGGAAAAGTGGGGGGAGGGATAAATTAGGAGGTTGGGATTAAACATATACACACTATGGTACATAAAATAGATAATCAATAGGACATACTGTACAGCACAGGGAAATCTACTCAGTACTCTGTAATAACCTGTATGGGAAAAGAAAATGAAAAAGAATAGATATATGTATATGTATAACTAAATCACTTTTCTGTATACCTGAAACTAACACAACATTGTAAATCAACTATACTGCAATATAAAATAATAACTTAAAAAAGAAGCCTGTTTATATAGTCAGCTGATTGCTGATGTCTTAGCTTGTGTTTTCCACAATACGGTATTTCAGAATAATAACACCAGCTGTCAGCAGGGGAAATGAAAAGTAACAATATAGGCAGGTATATCCTCATACTTTGATGAAATAATATTTGTTTAATATGTTTTTATTGGTCTAGGATGGCACTGTGTCTATAACTTTTTTTCCTATTGTTTTCTTTTTTCAATTGTTTGATAATGAAATAAAATTATACCTTTTTCCACAAGCTTTTCCTTGTATTAATCCTTAAAATATTTTAATGAAATTGGCTACATACATTACCTGAAATCTGTACTAAAAAATACTCTTGCAATCTATGAAAAACCAAAGCACACAAAAATTGGATTCATAAATGTCCTGTCTCAGTTAAATGGGAAGATGAGCAAATCTTTAATGACTGTCAAGCACATTATACAAATATTTCACTGAAGTAAGATGTGAGATGAAGTACCATTAACTTTATCAGTAAAAATAATTCAGATAGAAAAATAGTCATTTTGACAGTTAAAGTTACTATGCTTAATTTTTACAGTGGTTCAACATATCTAAGGATAAAAAAATGAAAGCATGAGAAAGTTATACTGTGAATAGTATTCTTCTATCTCCCTCTCTCTCCCATCTTCCCAGTGTTTTCTTTTCATCTGACTAGGACAAGGATACTAAACATGTTGTAATATAGCTTTCTTTTATTCCTGCCAGTATATATTTCCAATTCCAATACAGCATGAGGGTTTCCTGATTTTCTTCGAATATTTTATAGATGTACCAAAAGCATAAGCAGTGCTCTATTGATTAATTTTAATGTCCTATATCAATGTCCTAAGTTACAGTGATTAATGCTAATAATAATCTTGTACATATTATTTTGCATGTATATGAATATATCTCCAAGGAAAAGTCCCCAAATTGGGAATTCTGGTTCAAAAGATATTTATGTTTTTATTTCTGGTAGATACTTTCAAATTGTAACAGAAGTAGCATACTATATATACTCCCATTGGCAGTGTATGAGATTATCTACTTGCTCCACAGTTTCCCTAGACAGTGTGTTTTTAACTTGGATTTGTGACAATTCGATAAATAGTGTTATCTCTAGATAGCTTAAACACACATTTTTCTAATTATGAATGATGATAAACAATTTTTAAAGTTTTAAAAGCTAATTCTAATCTCACTCCATTCATTCACAACCACACACTTTTTTATTTTTTCTTTAATGAATTATCCATTCATTTTCTTTGCCAATCTTTTGCTTTCCTTGTTGGATTTTTTTCTTCACAGTTCCTAGTGGGACTTCATACATTAAAAACATTACTCCTTTTAAGTACGGGTTGCAAATGTTTTTCCAATTTATATATCTATACTTTTCTTATGTTTGCTTTGCTATTCTGAAGGGTTAGGTTTTTTAAAGTCAATTCTCTCAAGATATAATTGACATAATAAGAGGAATCTATTTTTAATGTATAGTTGAATAAAATTTTACAAAACATGAAATCACCACAAAAATCCAGGTGTAGAACATTTCAGTCACTCCAGGAAGTTCTTTTTTGCCCTTTTCAGAAATACGCCTCTTACTTTGGGCAACCATTTTTCTGTCATTATAGATTGGTTTTGCCTGTTCCAGAATGTCATATAAATAGAATTATAATGTGTTTATTTTTGGCTTCCTTTGATTAACATAACACTTTTAAGATTCATTCATCTTGTGTGTATTAGTAGGCTTTTATTTTATTTTTTGCTTTCGTTTTTAATTTCTTACTGCTGATCAGTATTTCATTATAAAATATCTTTATCCATTCACCTGTTGGTGTTCGGCGGCTTTTTAGGTTCTTTCCAGGTTGTAAGTATTGTGAGTAGAGCTTCTGTCAACATTCGTGTAGAAGTTTTAACGGGTAAAAATGTTTTCACTTATTTCAGGTAAATATTTAGGAGTGTAATTCTTGTCTCATAGAGTAAGTGTATTTTAACTTTCTAAGAAATTGTCAACAGTTTCCAAATTGGTTGAATCACCAACAATGTGAGAGAATTCCATACAATGATATTTCAGTTTTTGTTTTTTAATTTAGCTATTCTCATGGGTAGGTAATGATATCTTATTTTTCTTAATTTATATTTACCAGATGCCTTTGATGTTGACCATGTTTCATGTACTTAATAGCATAACTTCTTTTGTGACATCTGTATTCATCTTTTGTCAGTTTTTAATAAATTACTTGTTTTCTTATTGAGATGTAATAGCTCTTTATTTTTCTGTATGCTAGTCCCATGTCATGTGTGCGTATTTCCAATAAATTAGTTTACTTTTTCATTTTCTTATCAATGTTTTTTTGAAAAGTAGAGATTTCAATTTTTGTGAAGCCTAATTTATTATTCTCTTTTGTATTTCATGTGTTTTCATGTGTTTCATGTCTAAGATCTTTTTGCTTGAAAAAAATTATCCTATGGTTATTTCTCTGTATTGTTGTTTTGTTTTAGGTGTTTTTAATATATACAAATGGTATTATTTAGTGTTTAATTTTATTTCTTACTATTTTCACTAAATACTCTAATTTTAGTATCTACTAATATTACTCTGCATATATATTATCTGTTGCTTTTAGCCGTTTAATATTTTATGAGGTGCCTCCACTCTATATTACCTACTGATGAGAGGGTGGCTGTGAACTCAGAATGGACCTTCATTTCTCAGACCTCAAACCTCCATCTCTAGTGAACTAGATAGAACCCTACATACTCTAAGTCCCAGTAGTACTCACACAGCTCTTAAATTAGAAGCAAAGGTGCCAGGTACCCCTCTACCTCTACCTCTAACACTCAGAGCTATGCTGATACTATCTACCTTGAAATTAACATAAATAATTTCACTGTCTCCTTCATTCCTAATTTTGTCACTCCCTAGAAGGAGTCACACATTCCTAGATTCTCATCCTAGATTACGAATCCTAGGATTCAAATCTTGTATTTTAATTTCCTTCTGGCTCTTTTCATTCTTTATTCTGTCCCCATCTTTCATAACATTTCTAGAAGCTCCTCTTGCCTTTCAAGCAAATAGTCTGACAACAGCAGAAAGCTTTATATATCCTCCTCCTCATCTTCTTCTCTGGAAGTTTTGTTTCTTTCTTAAGACCAAGCTCTGATCTCTTTTAAGGACCCTAATTCCTCTGCAGCCTTTTAAAATTGTGGTGAATTTTTTTTCCTCTAGCTGTGAGCCTTGAAGCCTAGGAGTCTTTCTTGCTTCGTATTTCTACTTCCAAACTACTCTTCCTCCCTCTACAAATACTCCCAGCACTGACTCTTTGTTGATAAGATGATACGACTAGTGGTTTTCGTAGTCATCTACACACACAGGTTATCACTCTCACTTATTCAAGGTTCTAACTCTTGTCTTACTATCATATTCCTCAACACCACTCCTGTCCTAATTCCTGATGATTTCTGTATCCAGAGTTAGGATCACATCAACACCCTGGCCTATATTTCCTTGAACTCCTTTCCCTATTCTTGTGCTTATTCTCATCTTCCGACCTATGTCAGACAGTCACTCACTGAATATGCCTCATTACCAATATTTAAAACCCCTCTTTGCATTCAATTTCAATTATACTGCTCTCTGACCACACATCCTTTCTCATGAAGCTAATCCCTCCTAGCACAAGATTCTGACAATCGTTTAACCCCACAGGGACTGCCAATCTGTTAATCCTATCGACAACCTCCTCATGTGTTTAACTCCCTCCTTGTCAAGATAAATTCCACAGGAAATCACATACATTGTAATCATTCCCTTGCACATGCGTTCAGTTCTTTTGTACCTCTCTCACTTTCTTGTGATTCCAACCTGGTTAAATCTTATCATTCCTTTATCTTTATCTGCTCCAATATGGTCTACTTGAGACCCTTTGAACTGAATGCACTTTCCCCAGATATCTATAAAGTTTGCTCCTTTTCCTTCTATAAGACTTGACAAGAGTGTTATTTCCTTAAGGCCTGCTCTTTCCCCTTTTAAAATATTGCACTACTCGTCTCTCACCCTTGGGTTTCCTATTCTCCTTGTCTTCCTGTTCTGCTGTATTTTCCTCCGGTGCAAGTTATACCTTCTATTATACTATTCTTTTCTTTATTTATCTACTATATATATATATTTGTTCTTTCCATTGCACTATTTTGCCTCAGAGCAAATTTATTTTCATTTGATGCTTAACTGAGAAAATATTTGTCCTCTGGAATTTGTGATATGTTGTACTTCTATTAAAATATTATTACCACATATACACATTATAAATATAGTAGAGACACTGAATAAGAAAAAACTTGTGACTCCAGATCTCAAATTTCTATAATAGAGAGTGGATAATGAACCAAAATGATTCAATCCATTCCCAGGCTACTTTCAAAAAGGAGAGATAATTTTGTGAAATAAAATTTATGTATATTCTTTCCTAGGTAAGATGATTTGCTATAATAGCCCTATTGGAATTTTAACAAGCTCTTGGAAGCAAAGGGAATTTGTTTTTAAATTAAAAAGAGTATTGTTTGTCTATCTTCTATAGTAAGGCATTTTGCTGCAGCAATTTACTTTGTTACACCATGTTCAGCACAGTAGGAACCACTATTACAGATAAAGTATCTAGATTATACAAGGCTTTCTACTTCCAGGAAGTTTAAATTCTTGAGCCTATGCTTGTAGATGTCTTCTTTCTATATTTACATGCTATGTAGCATATTTAAGGGTGATTACATAGCTGGTAGCAATTTGACTTATGTTTTACATAACTTCATATAACTGCATATTCATTTTGTAAATTTCTCTCCACATTGCTAATTAAGACATGCCAATGGCTATTCTAAAAGGTATTAAATCAGCAAGAAGTGTTTAAATATCTTATTAGAAACTGAAAATACTCAATTGTGCTAACCTAGGTGATTCATGTAGCACCACATTTATTTTTTGTTAAAAGTCTTAAAAAATCTTGATAGAATGTGTAGTAAACCACATATATTTCCTAAAACCTTTGCAGATGTTCATCTTCCTGACAGCATTTTTTTGTGCACAAATTGACAATGGTATTTAAATTTAAAGTGCAAAATAAAGACCCCAAAATAACATCCTCTTAATGATAAAGGAGGGAAAGCTGGTAATATTTTCTCCAGTATTATTTTACCACTTAGTTAATGAATGTAACCATGATGGCTAATTGCTTTCTAGAATGTAGAAAAATTATTAACAAGCTTTTTAAAAATTTTTCTTTCCTAAAGATGGAAAGTTCAAGCCACCAGTTTAAGACAGGAACTTCAGGATACTTTAGTAAGTGGTAGTTGAAGTAAATAGACCTTTTTTGAAAAATAAATGAGTCAGATTTAGGATCATCATTGAGATACAAGAAATATGTTAATTTTTAAAAAAATTATTTATTTATTGGCTGCATTGGGTCTTTGTTGCTGCACACAGGCTTTCTCTAGTTGTGGTGAGCAGGGGCTACTCTTCATTATGGTGCACGGGCTCCTCATTTCGGTGGTTTCTCTTGTTGCGAAGCACAGGCTCTAGGCATGTGGGCGTCAGTAGTTGCGGCACATGGGCTCAATAGTTGTGGCTCATGAGCTCTAGAACACAGGCTCAGTAGTTACTCCTCAGCATGTGGCATCTTCCTGGAGCAGAGATCGAACACGTGTCCCTGGCATTGGCAGGCAGACTCAACCACTGCGCCACCTAGGAAGTCCCAAGAAGTATGTTAATTTTGATCATCTCAGACTAATCAGATCAGCACTATTATGAGAATTGAAGAAGTGACTCAAACAACTTACTGTTGGGTTAAACATTGGCTAATACTTCTAAAGGTATCTTGGACAGTGTGAGAGTTTTAATAATGCCTATCCCCTCCCAACATATTGAGATCCTAATACCTACAACTTGTGAATGTTACCTTATATGGCCAAAAAGAGACTTAGATGTGATTAAGTTAAGAATCTTAAGGAGAGATTATCCTGTATTATCTGAGTGTGCACTAATTGAAATCACAGGTCTCCTTACATGGAGGAGACAGAGAGATTTGACACAGAAAAGAAGACCATGTGACCAGAGTAGATGAAAATAGCGGGAGGCAGAGGGCAGCAGAGTCAATAAAGATGGTTCTCTGCTTGCTTTGATGTTGGAAGAATGGGCCATGATTTAAGCCCCTCAAGTCTTTTTATGCCTGTGTCACCACATCTAGTTACTATCATCCAGGAAGTGGTACTTCTGTTTTATACTATGGTAGGGAGAGATTTGGAGGACTATCCTCACTTGTGGAAAGCCTGATTTTACTACAGAAAACATCCAGAATGACTTTAATTCTGGTTTTAAGATTTCTCTGGAATTTTCTGTTTTTTCAGTTTGGGATATTTGAGAGTGATGAGGTTCAGGACATGCTACCTCAAAATATGGCAGATTGGTGTTTTGACGATCTTAAGCTCAATGAGTTTGAGAAAACAGCAGAAGCAGGAAGGTCACTGACCACCTCTTTCCTCCCCCTTCTTTCATGAAACAGTCTAAAACCTTCACGTGACAGGCATCCTCTCTCTACTCAGAGGAAAGGAGCACTCATATCTCTGTAGACAAAAGGATGCCGAAAGGATCCTAACAAATAGGCTTTCTTAGTTTCTCCATGATTCCTACAATCCCTCCACAATGCTGGACTTATCTTATTCCTCTACCACTGCCCATGCTCATCGAACCCAGCATGAAAAGACACGGTTTGTTTCTTTGGGTCTTTACTTCCTTATTAATTTTCCTGTGCCATGTAAAATTTATGTTAAATAAACATGTACGCTTTTCTCCTGACCTGGCTTTGTCAGCTTAACTTTCAGACCCAGTCACAGACACCAAGAGGGTCAAGGAAAATTTTTTTCTCTCCTATAAAAGTATAAAGCAGGAAGTATACGTAGACTTCTCAGGCTGGATAAAGAGCTATGACTCTTGTTATGCTTGCTTATTCATAAGAAATAAAAATGATAGAATATACCTAATATGCCTCAGAATTAAGAACAATTTCATCATTCACCTTCTGTTTCCCAAGAAGATTTTAATAGATCTTTAATGTTGCTAATTATTTTCACTTCCATTCACTATCTCCATAATTTCATTGTGGAAGATTCAGTATCTAACCCCATTTAAATGTCTAAATATGAAAATAATAAGGCATTTATGATCACGAATGGTACCCAAGGTACCATTTCTCAGGATGCTTCCATTTTATTCAGCCTAGACAGACAGGAAGGAAACAAATAGAGGACAGTGTAGAAGGAGCTGGTAAATGCTACAAGAAAAAAAATAAGGCACAGCTTAATACAGACTTCTCATTTTTCACCAAAATTCACATTGTACTTTTTTACCTGAGAAAGTAGTTATGCTGCATCAGCCAGCCTCCGTTTGAGGTCAAGTGTAGTCATATGATGGCGTTTCATTCACTGAAATGTGCTCAGAAGTTACATGTACAGCTTTCAGAGCTGGCCCATAAAAACACAAACCAAAAAAAAAAAAAAACACAAAACTGTTATGCTGTCTTTGTTTTCATGCGTGCCATCTCCTGCCTATCATGGACAGTGATGACCCAGGCAAACTTGGAAGCACATGAAGATTGTAGTCTGGCTCCACTCAGCCTGAGACTTTGAGCAAAGATGTGGAGGAGAGTCATACCACGGCCATACCTGCATACTCCCTGTTAAGTGAGGGATATCACTTCTAAAATATCAACTTCTAGTGTGTTCAAGTCTATGGGACATACATATACACATGATATTTCACACAGGATGGTTAGAGAAGCCTCCCTAATAAAAAAAGGCTTAGAGCCCTAATGAAGGGAGAGGCAAAGTCAAGTGTCCAGTAAAGTAAAACTGCCAAATATAATGGCAACGACCTGGAGGCAGAAGTATTTTTGTTGTTTTTAAGGAAGAGCAAGCCTGGAGTACAAGCCTCAGGTGGGAGGAAATGAGGTCAGAGATGTATATATCATGGTGCCATGTCATACAAGGCCTTGAAGACTAGCATAAACTTCTTAGATTTTACTTTGTGTGAGATGGAGAGCCAGCAATATGACAATCTAATTACATGAAAAAATCCTATCTTTTGTGTTGATAATTGTATATATGAGGCAAATGATTAATTAGAATTATTCTAATATAAGAATTTAATATTTTTCCTGCTAAACACTGCTTTAGCTGCATCCAATAAACTTTGATGTGTCTTTTTCCTTTTCATTCAGTACAAATATTTTTAAAATTTCTCTGAGACTTCCTCTCCTCTTTGGCCCGTGCCTACATAGAAGTGTGTTGATCAATTGCTAAATGTTTGATGGGGTTTCCAGATGTCCTTCTGTTATTGATTTTAGTTTAACCCATTGTTATCTGAGATAATCCTTTGTATGATTTCTATTTCTAAAAATCTGTTGAGTTGTTTTATAGCCCAGAATATGGTCTACCTTGGTACATGTTTCATATGAACTTGATAAGAATTTTTATTCTGTTGCTGTTAGGTGGATTGTTGTATGATTTTGGTCAAGTTTGTAGATAGGTTTTTCAGGACCCCTATATCTTGCTGATATTCCATCTACTCTTTTGATCACTTCCTAAAAGAGGAATATTGAAGTCTCCAATTATGATTGTGGATATTTCTTTCATTTTTTTCTTTTTATCCCACAGATTTGCTTCATGTATTTTGAAGCTCAGCTTTTACATCCGCATGCATTGAGGATTCAATCATGTGCATTCAAATAATCTCAGATAACTGACTACTTTTTCATAGTGTAATGTCCCTCTTCACCCTTGATAATGTTCTTTGTTCTAAATTCTGCTTCATCTTATATTAATAGAGATATTTTGGCTTTCTTTTAATTAACATGCACAGGCACATTTATAAGGGGTTTGAGGGATTTGGGGGCTGGTCAAGGAAAAGGATAGACCGTGAAGTGGCACTTTATTGGGTGACACTTTGACAGGTTTTTATTGTGTGGGGGCAAGAAGGCCTTTCACAGCAGGTGTCTGTCCAGAGGCTTTTGTGGGGTTGTTCTTCAGAAGGGGAGGAGAGCAGGAAAACTCCCAGGAGAGAGAGAGGGCTATGTGTCTAGGTGACAGCATGTCAGAGAGCTCCAGAAAGGCCACAGTAGTTTGGGGTTCTTATCCCATCTGTTGCTAGAGGTGAGGTTTTATGAGTATGCAAAGAAGGCAGGTTCCAAATGGCTAAAAATCTGCTTGTTTGGGCTCTTTTAAAAGTAATTGGTTGTGTAAATATTTCAGTTTGACACCAGATGCCTTTTGAGCAAATGGGTCACAGCCTGCAGTGAAGAAATGAATAACCCAGGAGCCAATATACAGAAGCCATCTTTTGGTCTCATTTATATAACAATTCATTCCCGGTCCCAAGTTGCTTTACAATCTAAAATGTATGTTGTTTTATAGTGTTTGTTTGAATTTGGAGTTAGTGATAAAGCATTCCCAAGATCCAGAATCCTATAAAAGCATGAACTAGAATTGTCAACCTCAGTCACAGCCAGTCTGCTCTTTTAGTGGAGAAAGCCTGCTGTATCTGTTCAGTCAGCAGAGTGACATTGTGGCCCCTTTGGTGCATGGTCCTGACTACCTGCAAAAAGTGGTGTTTGTTTTCTACCCACATGAGGCAAGATGTGTCAAAGGTGCACAGACCCATTTCTCATCTGGTTCCTGCACTAGATCTTTAAGGACAGACTGGAACTCAGGGTGAGAGGAAAGACACGTGCTTTCTCTTCAAGGGAGAATTGTCCTCTCCTTCTTGGCTCTTCTATCCTGTCTGTTGTTATTACTCTGTGTGTGTGTGCAATGAAGGTAAGTGATCCCAGTCCCCCTGTGATGACACCATGCTGCTTTTTTCTCTAGAGGGCACCAGGGCTCTTCTCCAAGGTCCCTCTACTGTCTCCTCTCACTGGCTCCTCCCTCTATCTCACCTCCCCAGGAGTTTGGACTCCATCCTCCTCTGTGGGAGGCACCCTCGTGAGAAGCTGCTGTGAGCAGGGTCCTCCACAAGGCTCTTGGTTTGTACCACTGTTTCAGGACAATAGCCAACTCCTCTGGAGTCTGGGAAGAAGCAGGAGTATAAGCATCCCTGCCTTTAATCACTTTAAATAATGCTCTACCTGGCTCAGCCCAAGGACACGGGTTTGATATTCCTCTGGGGAGGGGCTAGAATGACTCTGTCCCTAACAGTAGATCCAGGAAGGCAGGAGACCAGACTCTGACACCCAACAGGCTTCCTAGGGCCAACTGGACTAAGGCAACACCTGTGGCACTTCCCCAGATCTCCCAGTCTCACAGGGTCCCTGTCCCCCCACTCTCCTAGGTCCCAAGCAGCTGGCCGGGGCCCTGGAGTTTGACAGACCAGGTCCGTGAGCCTAGCAGGCTTCCCATGGCTAGTCAGCAGGGGAAATATCTTCCCTGCCTCCCTTGATCCTCCAATCCCAGAAGGCCCCCTCCTCTGCCCGCCTCTCCTCTTCTCCCCTGCTTTCCTTCTACACCCCTAGGACCAGGAGACCTAGAGGGGCCCCTGGAGGACCAAAAACCAGGCCTGGGAGCACCACAGGCCTCCAAGTGCCAAATGGATAGGGAGATTTCCTGCAGCATCTCCCCTGATTCTCTAGTTCTGCAAGGTCCCTCCCACCACTGTCTGCCTCTCTTCCTGTTCCCCTCTCCTCCCTCCCTCCCATGCCTGTACAACCCACTCAGCTGGAGAGGGCCCCAGAGACCAAGGGACCAGACTTGGGAGCCCAGCAGGCCCACCAGGCCCAAGCGGGTTGGGGAAAGGTCCTCCGCACCTCCCCTGGTCCTCCGATCCTAGAACATCCCACCACCGGTCTGCCTCTCTTCCCCTTCCCCTGCCATGCTCCCACGCCCCCGGGACCAATGCTGCCAGGACCGATGAGTCTCGGAGGGGACCCTGGAGAGTTGGAGACCAGACCCCAGAGCCCAGCAGGCTTCCTGGGCCAGTGGGCAGCGTAAATGTCTTCCCCTCCTCCCCCATCCTCTGATCCCAGAAGGTCCCTCCCCCCTTCTGCCTCTCTTCTTCTCCCCCCACTGCTTCCCTCCTGTACTTCTAGGACCAAAGGCCTGGAGGGGCCTTGGAAGGTGGAGGACCCGCCGGGAAGAAATACCCGGTGGCGCCTCCCCTATTCTTCTGACCTGGAGAAATCCCTTCCCACCCCCACTGTCTTCCTCTCCCACTCCGTCCCCCTCCCCCCCACCCCCCCAGGATCCACGTGCCAGAGGGGAGCCTGGAGAGTGAAGGACCAGGCCTGGGAGCCCAGTCAGCCTCCCTGGACAAGAGGGCACCCGAAATGCCCTCTCACCTCCCCATCCCCTGATCTCAAAGCCCCCACCCCCACCAGTCCGCCTCGCCACCTCCTCACCCTCCTTCCTCCCTCCCACACCCCCAGGACCCAGGCAGCCCGGTGGGGGCCTTGGAGGGTGGAGGACCCCACTGGGGAGCCCAGCAGGCTCCCAGGCCCAGGAGCCCAGCAGGCCTCCCGGCCTCCTGGGCGGGAGAAACACAGCTGCAGTTTCGATCTCCCCAGCCCCCAAGGGTCCTTCCAGGTGGGAACATCCCCCCTCACCCAGCCACCCCCCAGGGCGCCGGTCCCCTCCAGCTCCCCCTTTCCCACCCCCCTGACTTCCCCTGGTCCTACCTCGTTGCTCCGGGCTTGCTCAGGTCTCCTTGGGCCTCAGGTCCCCCGCCAGCCTCCGGCACCGATCTATTTGTGGGGAGACGTGATCTCCACATCTTCCTCCACTGCCGTCTTGACTCTGCCCCTCATATAATATGTTTATTCTACTTGTTTTGAGTATTGCCAAAAGAATGTACTTATCTATAAAAAGTTTAGTGAAACAAATTATACATGTTATAAATTCTCTTGAAGTTAATAATCCTTTGTAAATCCGAATCTTCAACCAAAATAATTAATACTTATAATCATACTTACTAAGTATCGAGTCCAGTCTATGTATTTCATTTTCATAGCAACTCTATGATGCAGGTACTATCTTTTTTTCCCTTTGACACAGATGAAGAAACTGAGGCACAGAGAATTAGAATAACTTGCTGAAGATCATGCAGCTACAGAACAGTGGATCTGTTTTCAGAGTCAGTCTGTTCTGAGTATTTGTGATTTTAATCATTCTTCCAAATTATCTCCCTATAATAAACATAATGGTTGTGAACATTTGTATTTTTTTAAATCGAGTGATTTTATATTATTTAGTATTTTCCAATTGCCTTAATATTTACCCGATCAGGGATTGAACATTTGTATTTTTATTAATACACTTATTAATAGACATGCAGAGTCTACAGGGGAAGTCTAGAGATTCCCCAAGTCTGAAGAAGGAGATAAAAATCCCAAACAGCAACATATACACATTACCAAGTATAAAACAGGTAAACAACAAGGACCTATCGTATAGCACAGGGATCTATATTCAACATCTTGTAATAACATATAATGGAAAAGAATCTGAAAAAGAATATAAATATATACTGTCTATATATATGTATATATATTTTCATATATATGTATAAGTGAATGACTTTGCTGTACACCTGAAGCTAACACAACATTGTAAATTAACTACACTTCAATTTTTTAAAAACGTCAGGGAATGCTGTTTCTGTTGCCTGCGATGTCCTTCCCTGCCTCCTCGGCTTATCCAAATATATACGCATCTTTTATCATTCCATTTAAATGTCCCCATTTCTGGGTGTCTCCAATCCCCAGTCCCCTGAACAAAGATGAAAGGATCTGTCTCTCCTCTCGGCAACCATAACACTCTGTCTGTAGTTCATTTGCTGTTTTAGGGTTTTCTTTTTTTACTTTTCTTTTTTCTGCATCATGTGGCATGCAGGATCTTAGTTGCCCGATCTGGGATTGACCATTTGTATTTTTATCGGTACATTTATATAATACTTTCATATGAACAATCTCCTTTAATTCTTACTATTACATGATTTACTTCAAAATCAAAACGTGCTTTTGAGTTACCTGTTATTGCTACTCCATGTACTTGAGAGTATTAAAACCTACTATTGATAGCCACATATTTTTGCAAATCTCTGAGCTATTTACAACTGTAAGGGAGAAATGAATTTTTCTCTATGCTTCTAGGTTCTTTTGGCTGGTCTAAGGATTAAATTGACATGAGACATATTAACAGAAGAAAATCAAACAAAAGTTAAATAACATATACATATGGGAGAGACCCAGGAAAACTAAATAACTCGTCAAGATGGCTGAAATCCTCACCTTCAATACTACCTTCAGCTAAAGACAAAAGTGGATGTTGGGGGTAGTGGTTTAGGGATCTCACAGGGGAGGAAGGCAACTGACACAGAGATGGAAAAGCAAATGTTTGGTAAATAAATGTTTGCTGGCCGTGCAGAGACTATGGGATCTGAGAGGACTAACCTCGAGGCCCTGCCTGGAGTTATCCCCACCACACCTAGCCCATGTCCTTTGCAGGTCTCTCTGGTAATAGTTCCATTTATCTATAAGAAACCCTCCCTCTAAATTATTTTAGCCAGTGAGTGGGAAGGTCCTTGGTTGTTTTAACCTCAAAATAATTCACATGCCAAAGAGACATTTTGGGGTGGCAAATTTTCTTCCCCTACACCAGGGGTCCCCAACCCCCTGGGCTGAGAACTGGTCTTGGTCCACAGCCTGTTAGGAACTGGACTTCACAGCAGGAGGTGAGAGGCGGATGAGGGAGCAAAGCTTCATCTGCTCTCCCCATGGCTCCCCATAGCCTGAACCATTCCTCCCCCTCCCCCACTCCCATCCGTGGAAAACTTGTCTTCCACAAAACCAGTCCCTGGTGCCAAAAAGGTTGCGGACCACTGCCCTATAATATTCTAAATCATATTCACAATATTCTGAAGCCAAAAAACAATGTCCTCACTTTACAGATAAGAAGCCTGAGTTTCAGAATGTTTAAGAAACTTTTCCAAAAGCACACAGCTAACTAAGTGGGATTGCTTAGACATGAAGTCAATATTTGTGAATCTGGTTTCAATCTTTTCACTGTACCCCAAAATGATCCAGGCTTTTATCCATATATATATACATATATATATACACACATTCAATTGAGATTGTCTTTTGATTATCAGTGCTATCTGAACTTGCTCGGGGGTGGGGGGCGGAAATGTAAACTTTATCATCATCTGTAAATTCCAAGAGTAATCATCTCCTTCACCATCCTTTCCCTGCCTTTCACCATGAAGTCGTAGCCCAGAAAATAGGATGTACATAACAAAAAAAATTTTTTAATACCTCTACGTTGCCTCACTCTTATTCCAATTGCTCTTTTAAGGTAATGCTCATACACTCTCTAGATATATTATGTATTTCTTCTGCCATCTAGTATTGAGCACCAATCTCTACTGCAGATAAGTCCTTGAGAAGTTGTCAATAATCTGTGTTTTTAAATATTATCATGTTTATGCTATTTGAATCTTGAACATTTTAGAATTCACTTTGAACTTGGTGTTTCCATTTATTTAGTTTTTTTAATTGTATGCCGTTCTCATGTGAAAGAATGATTAAACACCAATTTGAGCCGGTTCTAGCAAGCGGTTTATTCTCCCATTACAGTGTGCAGCCGTGTGCAACCATGACTTTTGGGCTAGAGCTCCCGGAGAACGCTTGATAATTGAATTTGTGCTTATCAAATTGAAGTTTGAAAAATTTAGTGCTATTAGATTGATTTCTTTTTTTTTAAGGAGTATATATATATATATATGTATATATACATATATATATATATATATATATATATGAGTCCCAGTTGGAACCAAACATGTTAAAAAACAGCTCTAGTGTCAAAACTTACTGTTAATGGGTATGAAACTTTTGGTTTTGAAAAATCTAAATACTTGTCTTGATATAATATGACATAATATGAAATTTTTACAAGTAGAATATTTATATATGTGCTAATTTTCTTAAAAATACAAAATTCCTTGTGTTGTTTCACCTTGCTAACAAGAAAAAGAAAAAGGAAAAAGAAAGGAAAATCACAGCTAGATGTCTACGAAATAAAGTCAAGGAACATCTTTATAATTTGGATCTTTGTAGTTGAGTAAGAAACGGATTCTAGATTATCTTCTGATACAGCATAACATGGTTTTAAGAAGATGGATATGAGAGACAAGCTAACCAATTATTAAGCCCTGATCAACAACTTACTAGCTATGTGATTGGAATGATACTTTCTGTGCTATGTGTTTCTTTCTTCTATAAAATAGGACTAATAAAAGTATCTTTTTTTAATAAGATTAATCCAAAAATATGCAAAATGCCTAGAACCTCTCCTGCCATATAATTTATACTATAAAATTATTTGCTTTCTTAACTCTCTTTTGCTAGGTGGTTTGAAGCCACAAATTCCACCCTAAATTTCCATAAATAATTGGTTCACAATTATATTAGAGATAAAGTAAGACCTGTGCCATTCTTTAAAATCAAGAAAAAGTCAACAATATATACTACCATTGCTTCTATTCAACATTGTATAGTAATAGGTGCTACCCCATAGAGTAAGAAAAACTCTTTTTTTAACTAAAATGTATAAGGATTGGAAAGAAATAAACTGTGCACTTATTCACAGATGATACAGATTTAAAGTCAGTATTGCATACTCAAATCCATTTACATGTACATAAACAGTTAGAAATTTAAATATATTTTAAAAATAATTTATAATGAATAACAAAAGTCAAGGTAATAGGAATAAATCTAACATATTTTCAAGATCTATATGTGCACAATTAGAAAAATTCTTGACATTTATGAAAACTTAAATATTCATGGGTGTGAAGATTAAATATTGACTAGATGTAACTTCTCTTCAAATGTAATACAGGATTAAGGCATCTTCTTTTTCTTTTTTTTTTAATTTTTAATTTTTTACAATAAACTGCATATATTTAGAGTGTACAATTTGGTACCCCAATCTCCCAATTCATTCCCCCCCCAACCCTCCCCACTTTCTCCACTTGGTGTCCATATGTTTGTTCTCTACATCTGTGTCTCTATTTCTGCCTTGCAAACCGGTTGATCTGTACCATTTTTCTATAGTCCACATATATGTGTTAATATACGATATTTGTTTTTCTCTTTCTGACTCACTTCACTCTGTATGACAGTCTCTAGGTCCATCCATGTCTCTACAAATATCCCAGTTTCATTGCTTTTTTACAGCTGAGTAATATTCCATTGTATGTATGTACCACATCTTCTTTATCTATTCATCTGTTGATGGACTTTTAGGTTGCTTCCATGTCCTGGCTATTGTAAATAGTTCTGCAATGAACATTGGAGTGCATGTGTCTTTTTGAATTATGGTGTTCTCTGGGTATATGCCCAGTAGTGGGATTGCTGTGTCATATGGTAGTTCTATTTTCAGTTTTGCAAGGAACCTCCATAGTGGCTGTATTAATTTACATTCCCACCAGCAGTGCAAGAGCGTTCCCTTGTCTCCACACCCTCTCCAGCATTTACTGTTTGTCGATTATCTGATGATGCCCATTCTGACCGATGTGAGGTGATACCTCATTGTAGTTTTGATTTGCATTTCTCTAATAATTAGTGATGTTGAGCAGCTTTTCATGTGCCTCTTGGCCATCCATATGTCTTCTTTGGAGAAATGCCTATTTAGGTCTTCTGCCCATTTTTTGATTGGGTTGTTTGTTTTTTTTTTTTTGATATTGAGCTGGATGAACAGTTTATGTATTTCAGAGATTAATCCTTTGTTGATTCATTTGCAAATATTTTCTCCCATTCTGAGGGTTGTCTTTTCGTCTTGCTTATAGTTTCCTTTGCTGTGCAGAAACTTTGAAGTTTCATTAGGTCCCACTTACTTATTTTTGTTTTTATTTCCATTCCTCTAGGGGGTGGATCAAAATAGATCTTGCTGTTATTTACATTGAAAAGTGTTCTTCCTATGTTTTCCTCCAGGAGTTTTATAGTGTCTGGCCTTACATTTAGGTCTTTAATCCATTTGGAGTTTATTTTTGTGTATGGTGTTAGGGAGTGTTCTAATTTCATTCTTTTCCATGTAGCTGTCCAGTTTTCCCAGCACCACTTATTGAAGAGGCTGCCTTTTCTCCATTGTATATCCTTGCCTCCTTTGTCATAGATTACTTGACCACAGTTTATCTCTGGGCTTTCTATACTGTTCCACTGATCTATATTTCTGTTTTTGTGCCAGTACCATACTGTCTTGATCACTGTAGCCTTGTAGTATAGCCTGAAGTCAGGAAGCCTGATTCCACCAACTCCGTCTTTCCTTCTCAAGATTGCTTTGACTATTCGGGGTCTTTTGCATGTCCATACAAATCATAAAATTTCTTGTTCTAGTTCTGTGAAAAATGCCACTGGGAATTTGATCAGGATTGCATTGAATCTGTAAATTGCTTTCAGTAATATAGTCATTTTCACAATGTTGATTCTTCCAATCCAAGAACATGGTATGTCCCTCCATCTGTTTGTGTCGTCTTTGATTTCTTTCATTAGTGTCTTATAGTTTTCTGAGTACAGGTCTTTTACCTCCTTGGTTAGGTTTATTCCTAGGTATTTTATTCTTTTTGTTGCAATCAAAATCCCAAAGAACTTTGTGAAGAAATTTTTTATTTGATTTTAATGATTATGTATTGTAGAAAAGGCCTCAAAATAACCAATACATTCCTGAAGGGGAAAGATTACATTGTGGTATTACTAAAATAATCAATTTATTTTAAGATTTCACTAATCATGAAAGAGGATTACAAGTATTTTGCTGTTAACATGTGAAGAACAGGAGTAGGGGTGGACATTCACTTTCTTTCTCACAGGGTTCTGCATGACACTGATCCACTCCAGTAATGCCAGTATGTTGATGGGACTTGGTGAACAGAGTGGTAGGTACCCTAGATGCCTGTAGGTGTGCCATAGAATGGATCATTTGAAGGTTTTAGGGGTCTGTGGTCTGGGCCACGTGGTAAAAATAAAGTGGCCGTGAATTGCACTCCCTGTCATTAAGAAAGTTCTTGGTGAATTTCTTTAGGTTTTGGAGGCAGTTTGCATCAAACTAGGGGATACTATTTCAACCTACTTATGATGTGACTGAGAAGTCTGACAGTTTCAAGTCACAGAGAAAAAGAGAAAAAACTTTGTAGCAGGTTAGGGTTGCAATTCAAGATGCCTTTTATTTGTGCCACATGTCCCAATGGTGTTAGAGACATCACAGCTGTATAAGGATCATGTGTGGAGTCTCTGGTAGACCCAATAGCAGATTTCCGGGACGGTTATGGAGAAAGGCAATGCCATTTGTGACAAAAAAATAAAACCCAAAAAACCAAAAAACAAAAAAAAACTACTCTCCTTTTGTAGAAAAACTCCTTGCCTGCTCTGGGTTTCTGACCATGGGCTCTGCATTTTCCATTTGGAGTTGGGTATTATTAGATCTACTGAACATAAAGCCACGAGAACAAATAAGCAAGCAATTGTATGGTGGAAATGGTATAGTGAGAATTGAACTTGATCAGATCCCGAAGGTGGGAGTAAAATTACATGATTTTGTGGCCCACATTTTCATAATACTTATCTATACTACACTGACATTTTTTTCAACTCACACCTATGGCTTCACGGTGCTTTTCTACACCTGGCCTGTCTCCAAGATAGATTAGCACAATAGGCTGGTATTAGCTGAACAGAGACTGCTGCCCCACACCAAGCAGGAGTCGCTCTAAAGGACAGTGGTACAAGGAATTCCTCCCAGCACAGCTGTGAGTAATAATCTTGTCATTAAATTCACATGGGTCGAGAAGTGGTCTGGAGTATGGCTAATGTTGAATGACTTGAATAGATTTTTGGGGGCCTGGAGAAAAGATTAGAAGAATGGGGAGAAGGAAATCTGAGGGAGAAGCATCTGGATTGATCTATAGGTGTTGCAAGATTTCTCCATTAAATTGCATTCACCACAGAGGAAGCACTAAACAATAAGGTGGAAAGAATGACTCAGCCTCTTTCCTGGTCACATCAGTAATGGCGTGATGGGCCTATGAAAGGGGTAGCCATGGGGCTGAGTGTATGTCTGAAACTCACTTAGCTGATTTCCTGCCTGTTAAGAGCAGTAACAAAACAAGTGCAGCAACCACATTACAAAGTTGAAGAGTAAAGTCTCAGAATCTCTGATGAGAAAGGTATAGTTACCCTCCAGGGTCTGTAGCTTGGAATATAGGTTTTTTGTTGTTTCTTTCTTTTTTTTCCCACAAACTCTTTGTGTCTTTGCAAAACAATGTGCTTTGCTATCACCTGCGACAGATTGGGTTTTATGTAAGTCAT
Organism: Hippopotamus amphibius kiboko; assembly: GCF_030028045.1. NCBI lineage: Eukaryota > Metazoa > Chordata > Mammalia > Artiodactyla > Hippopotamidae > Hippopotamus > Hippopotamus amphibius. Next base: position 90,070,145 of record NC_080186.1, on the reverse strand, counting down.
GAATAAATCTGAATGGTACAAGAAGTGGACTGCATTGGATATTTTTTGTGTGTTGTTTGAGGATTCTCTTGCCTTAGTCACTGTTGTGACAAATAGTTTGGGGCATTCTTCAACCAGTTTTGCTCAGATGCAATCTAACAGTGCTCTGCTAATTATTGCCTCAGGTACCTTTGGCTTCCTACCATAGGGCTCCTCTGTCGGTGGCCCACAGAAACCATTTTGGCGTACTCATGTGTAACTCATGGAGAGTGGCTAATCTCTAGAGGGCAACCCTTGACCAATAACTATGGAAGCCTAGAGTTAAATGCTTCCTTTTTTCTTCCCATAGCCACAGAGGTATTGGATGCTTTTAATAAAGCTTTGCACAAGCTGCTGGAAGATAGAACAACCAGTTATGTATGGGTAGTAAACTCAGTAACTCATCCCTCTATTGTCTCTACTTTCCTTCATTCTTACTCTCTGGCATCATATTCTCAAGTAAACTTTTTGTTCATAAGCTTTGTCCTTAGGTTCTACTATTACAGACAAGGCAACAACATAACAAAATAACATTTACAAAGCCACCAGTTGAACACAGAGAAAAAAAACACAGCAATTTATTTTTCTAGTTTCTTGAGCTTAACATTTACTTGGTCATTCAAAAATCATTTATTAATCAACTGTATGATAAGTAGGTTGAAATAGTATCCCTTGGTTTGGTGTAAACTGCCTCCAAAATCTGCAGAAATGCACCAAGAACTTTCTTAATGATATGAGTGCAATTCATGGCCACTTTATTTTTACCACATAATGTCAAGTGTAGTTAGGACTATGAATCAAAAAATGAAGTGAGATAAAACTGAGTGAGATGAAGCAGATTGAGTGGCTGCTATGCTTAGCAGCATGGTTAAGTGCAATTCCTCTGTAAAGGTGAATTTGAGCAGAAACTGGAAGGTGGTGAGATGAAATGTGGTCTGCTCATTTCAGAAGCTAGTTTATTTCTTTGTTCTTAAGCAGCAATGTCTGCTACATTACAGAGTTAGTGAAGGCCATTTTATTACAATCAGAGCTTTGATGCCATTAAGATTCCCCTCAATTCCAGTCTGATGTCCAAGTTCCAGTGGAAAAATACTCAGGACTCATGAGTATCCACTATCTTGTTTTAGAAAGATATGAGAAGGCTATTTGTAGCTAAAGCACCGTGGTTCTTACAGAGAAGTGACTATGTGAAGCTCTAGGATTGAAATGTAGCATATTTAATTATTCGCGCACAGAAATACGAAACTGAATACAAAATAATATTAACTATGTGTGATGAGTATACAGCAAAGCCTTTTCTTTTGTTATTAAATTAAAGTAAGAACTTAAACGTTTATACGTAGTTTATGTCTTCCTCTCAGGGGTGCCATAATGACTTGTCATCATGGAATGCAGCTTTGAATCAATTGAGTTTGAAGTCTGGCTCAAACACAATACCAGTAGCTTACATTTATAGATAATCAGTCTTTAGGCAACTCAAAGCTTTTTATGGATCTTTCTCGTTAGTCCATACAACTTTAAGGAAGATTTAAGACACCACAACCACTGCCTCTTCTCAGGGACTAAAAGTAAGGCAGTCAGATTATCTGCCTTGCCCCGGGTCAGTCAACCTCATAGCAGAGCTGAGAATAGAATGAGCCTACTGACTTTTTTCCAAGGAGCTAGTTTCAAAATCTTGCTCCACTGGAAGAAGAGTGTGCGTTTTATCCTTACCCGAGGCAGAAAGGTAAAAATAAAAAATTGCCTATGTCAAAATCTTGCCACCTTTAGAAGGTTAGCTTTCTCATGGTTCACAAAGCAGGCTTTCATTTTCTTTTGCTTTTATAAAGGGATCCAGAAATTATAATAAACTTTTGGAAACCATTGAACTTGATTCTTCTTTTTATTCTAATATTTCAATGTCAATATTTTCTATGGAGTAGACATGGCATTATACTGGGTATTGTTCATAAAAAATAGTGTTGCTAATCCAGTCTGTAAAGTGGCCATTAGGTTAATTTAACAAAGGTTATTGAAACTTACTTAGTAGGTGTGGAATATGTATCAGGAGTGATAATGATATCTATAAAAGATTTTGCTCCTTGTTCTACTTAAAAGGAACTTCTAGCATAGTCAGGGAAATAACTACATCTGTACAGCACATTGTTAATGCCATATAAATATTATATATAAAGTATTGTGCTACTTCTGTGGAGTGAAAATCACTCATCAGTTGGGTTTAACAAAGGTTTCATGAAATGCTAATTGAGACTTGGATTTTGACAGGCAGATGTAAGGGATATTAGGGACTACACGAGGAAATGCATATCGTGTGGTCACCCAGAGATAGGGGCTGAATCCTAACAATTTGTGCTGTGAGCAGGATGTCTAGGTGATGACCACCATTACTGAAGGGCTTTCTTCTCTAGCTTTGCTGTTAACCAGCTCTGTTTGCTGCATTCTAGAGAACATGCACTTTGAACTGCTGCTTGTCGGCTGCAGTGCTCATCGAGCTGTGTTGCTGCCTGCTGGCAAGCTTGCACTTTGACCTGTGCTCCCTAGTGCAGCTTTGTGCTGTATTTGCCAAACCTACCAAACCACTGTTACAGATTTAACTGGCCAAAGTCAGAAATTTCAATAATTGGTGTTTAGGAACAGGAATATACGCTTGGAGCCCTTCTTGTAGTGGCCCCGGGTTGCTTATCTCACCTGTGCCCATCTGTGTGTCTCAGATTAAATTGTGTGTCTCAACTCCAGCATAAGGAACAACTGACATTAGGCTTAGAGGAATGACTCTTATTCTGTGACCACTGGTTGTATGTCTCATCCAGGCGTCAGGTCCTGTCCTGCAGAGCACTCAGGAGAAAGAATAAGTCACCGTGCAATACATGGGCACATAGGATGTAAAGGAAGAGTAAGTAGTTAGTTACCATGTGGTGTGAGAGCCGCACTCCTAAAAGCAGATGGCTCACTAGGGCTCTACGAAACGTCTTTGCTGCTGTTGCTGCCACCTATGCCTCTGTTGCCAAAACACAGCATGTAGTATATAAAAAATTCTTGGGGTTTTCCAGAAATACACATATCCAAAGGATGATTGGAACATAGACATGCATATGAACATGGAGTGGGAAATAAGAGTAATAATAACAATGACAGTGAAACAAGTAGAAATTGCTATCTATGGTGAACAGTGTGCCAAGGACCAGAAAACTAGTAAAAAATCATCAGTGGTCCTTCAAGACTAGACAGTGTTTAACATCAAACTATTGAAATTTCTGAGCAGAGCTGAGTTGTAGAAACACTAATCTGGCTGTGTTATAATACACTCACAGGCTTTCTAATCAATCAATTAATCAACAATCCATTATTTTTAATTAGATTTGTTAAAAAATAATCATACACCAAGTTTTAGACTCACTGTTTTAGGTTACCTGATACAACAGTTATATAGACATGTTGACCATTTGCAAGAATTAAAATTCAGGCTCTGCTACTCACTATTTTTAAAAAATATTTATTTATTTATTTATTTATTTATTTATTGTGAGAGATAACAGATGTCTGATGATTCATTTCCAAAGAATGGAGTAAAGTTTGTGGACGTGACCAAAGGCTCGTATAAGAAGTAATGGGCAAAAGTTCGTGCCAAAAGTAATAGAACATAGGGAGGCATGGTAACAGTCAGTTGTCATAAGGGAAGTCTAAGCCCTCCAATCAAATAGTAACAAAGTACATATCGTAACCTCATTGGTAGGTGACGTTTGGGAAAATTGTGTGAACCCTGTAGTACTCAGCCAATGAGGAACCAGGGGAGGGATTTGAGGACCAGGAGATAAAAGGATTGCTGTAATCATTTCGTGTGTGCCTGTCTGTCCAGCAGACATCTGCTCTTGCAAGATCATTATTAAAGTCTTATTTTGCTGTACTCTGGGCTTCCATGTCCTTTCTTTGGTAATCGGACAAGTGGACTTATTTCTCTTATTTATTTATTTATTTATATTTATTGGCTGCATTGGGACTTCGTTGATGTGCATGGGCTTTCTCTAGTTGTGGTGAGCAGGGGATGCTCTTTGTTGCAGTGTGTGGGCTTCTCATTGCGAAGCATGGGCTCTAGGCATGCTGGCTTCAGTAGCTGTGGCACACAGGATCAATAATTGTGGCTCTCAGGCTCTAGAGCACAGGCTCAGTAGTTGTGACACAAGGGCTTAGTTGCTCCGAGGCATGTGGGATCTTCCCAGACCAGGGCTCGAACCTGTGTGCCTTGCATTGGCAGGTGGATTCTTAACCACTGTGCTACCATGGAAACCCCTCTGCTACCCACTATTGTATGACCTTGGCAAAGTTATTTCCCTACACTCAGGTTTTATAATCTTTACAACTGGGATAGTTATTGGACCTACCTCATAGGACTATGGTGAGAATTAATTAATTTAGTATATTTAAAGTATTTATGAGAGTGTCTTACACATAGTAAACACTGACATAGAGGTTGTCATTTTAAAAATATTTATTAAGTAATATCCATTCAACAAATATTTATTAAGTGCTTAAATTCCAGGTATTGTTTTAATTTCCAGCAATATGGCAGTGAATAACCTCATGAAGCAAACCAACTGTCTTCATGTGTTGTAACAAAATAAAGTTGTCCTCGTGCAGCAAAATTGATGTATTTTGGGTGTTTGGGGTTTGAGGAAACAGAGGAGGATTTTGAAATAAAGATTATCATAGATTTTGCTGATATAATGAGCTGTTCAACATCTAGACCCCCTTCCTCTTTGGGAGGAGTATCCAGCAACTTGGGTAGGAGACCCTACACTAGGAAATTTGAAGTTTCTGTAATTTCTTCTTTCTGCCGTCTGGCAGTTAAAGCACTGGAGTGTGACTAAGGTTCTCCCAGTCAGATGCCCTCGACAGGCACTAATAAAGCAGTAACAGCTGAGGATCTTTCACTCCATACTCAGTGGAATTAAGCATCCAGTGGTGCCAGCTAGTGGGAGTTCAGAGTTGGCAGGGCCAGTGGCAGCATTCTGTGCATGATGAAGACATGATGTTGGCTGTTTTATTTGCTGGTAGCAGCTCCCTTGCCTGGTCTTTAGACTTCCCAGATATCCCTCCAAATCTTTGTTAAAGTCAGGGTCAGTTTCATTGTTTCTAACCAAGCATGTTAACTTGCATAATTCTTTGATGACAGTCAAATCACTGTTATTAAAACAGAGCTGCAAAAGTGAAGTTAAAAGAAGACTTTAACTCATTCAACAAAAATATATAAGCATCTTCACTGCGCTAATCACCATAACTGAGAAAAACGATATTATCTCTGCCCTCTTTAATCAAATATCATACATATAAATGTAAAATTGCAGCTATAATAAATCTTTTGAAGAAGAGGTGTATTATGTATGATTACTTAAAGCAGGAGGATTTGACCTGATCAAGAATGTTATGGCAGGCTTTTTTGAGATTTCGACAACAGATTTGAAATAAATATCTAATGGTTGAAAGGTTAACCAAAAAAAAAAATAGGAAAAAAGAAAATAGAACTCCATGATCAGGGTATTGCTTATTCAAACACCCTGAAGTGGGAAGAAGGATGAGGGTCATTTGAATTTTTTTTTAAAGGTCAATATTATTAGATTATAGCGAACCACAGAGTGAGTCTAGATAAGAGTGCATCTAAATGAGGATGCAGAATAATCAGGAGCCACTGGGTTTGGTGCAGAATTTTTTAGCCAAAGTAATCACTTTCATTTAATGGTAGGTTAAAGTCTAATCTAAAAGCAGAAGGAAAGCCAATACAATGTTTTAAATTGTGTGTGTGTGTGTGTGTGTTGGGGGTTGGGGGGCCTAGGGTTTCCTTAAAATTGTATTTAAAAATCTAACTTTGTGTCCAGTGTGACTAATTAACTAGATGAGGAATAAAACAGATTCAGATAGAACATTTCAGATATAGTGAAATCCAACAGAAATTTCTCCAGTGAGGTAAATGTTCTATATCCATGGTGTTTACTAGAAATGTGGCTAGTTTGACGTTTTGAATTTTGAATTTTAGTTAATTTAAATTTAAAAATAAATAACCATGTGTGGCTAGTGGCTACCATACTGAACAGTGCAAAAAAGCTATTGCAATAATTCAAGAGGTAATAGCAGCTCAGATTATACTTGTGACAGTGGAGAGAGAAAGAAACAGATCTAAGAAAACTTTTTGAGTTAAAATTTTAGAGGACTTGGATAAGGCTTAGATATGAGGATAAAGGAGAGGGAAGAATTAGGGTGACTTGGTTTCTGGCATACATAGTTGGGTTCATAGCGATGTGATGTCATTCACTGAAATAATGAATATGGAAAATACCTTTTCGGTGGGGTTCATGATTTCAGTCAAGGGCTTTTTGAGTTTCAGGTATCTTGGAGATATCTAAGTAAGGTTACCAAGTAAGCAATTGTACTCATTAAACTGGTGGTCAGAAGAGAGCTCTGGCTTAAAGATCTAATTTTATGAATATGTGTTTGAATTGTATGAGCAATGAGTGTGTGTTAGACAGTCTAGGGGAAGGATTTTAAATGAAAAAATAAAAGAGGGTAAAACGCTCTTTAAAAAGCGTTAACTGCTAATGATGAGGACAAAAAAGTGAATAATTCCATGATGAAGACAGAGGGAATGTGATTTTTTTTCTATTTGTGACTCAAATAGAAACATTGTTTATAAAATGAATAAAGATACCTGAAGATATCTGGCAAGACCCTATCATCGGTTTATCATTTAGGAAAAAAATGTTATTCTTTTTCATTTCAGATATTGGTGGTTCTACAGAGAATATATTTTTAATGTTTTTGTGTGGTTAGGGCTTTATGAGCAAATTTTATTGGAACTTGGGTTAATAGACAAGCCTTGGAAATTAGAAGATGACTCAACAGGTTTGGAGAACTTTGGAGAGATTTACCTACATTAAGGTATGTGTTTGCATTCAAAGAGATAAAACCAGGTACTATGGAGATGTGTTTACAAAGGATGGAGATGTGTTTTCAAAGGATGTATAAATCCAGAGACAATTGTCTAATCTTCCCCTTGCAGACATTCATTTACATTTCAATGGGTAAGAGCTCAGGAGTCTTCCCCGCCTCTTGACAAGAGAATTTGTTTATAATAGGGAGACACCTCCCTCTCAGGAGGGGAAAGGTACAACATATAAGCTGCCACATTCATATTTTGAGGTCCCTCTCCTGTGATACAGATGCTTTTGTATGCACAGAGCTGCCCATATGGCTTTCATTAGATAGACCCAGAAGAAGGGAAGATTAGGGCAAGAGGAACTCATGCAGTTATTGTACAAAATAATAATTTTCTTTGATCAAGAAACCTCATGTTTACTTTCAGGAAAATATGAAAATACATTTTAAAATTTATCAATTTCCCTAACATTTGTTTGGCAATACTTCAATATAAGTAGATGCTCACAGCTTGGAATTAAGTAGAGATGAAATTGACTTTTAGAAAGACTGTAAAAAACCTTAAAACTTTCTAACTAGATAAACTTACACTATCTTGAACAACCATAATTTTATACATTCTTCATATTTAATAGTACTTATTTTTTTCCTTAATATTATGCTCATTTCTGTATTCATAGTAGTCCCAATTAAAATTATAAGCTAACTGAAGACAAGGGTTATATCATTTTTTTTCTACATTTACCCTCATATACTTTATTGTTTTACTGCAGTGAATGTTTGTATACAGACATACCATCTAAGATACTGCAGGTTCGTTCAGGATTACTGCAATAAAGTGAACAGCGCAATAAAGCAAGTCACACACATTTTTTGGTTTCCCAGTGCACAAAAAAGTTATGTTGCTACTATACTGTAGTCTATTAAGTGTACAATAGCATTATATCTAAAAAAAACAATATGCACACCTTAATTAAAAAATGTGTTATTGCTAAAAACTGCTAACCATCATCTGAGCCTTTAGTGAGTTGTAATCTTTTTGCTGATGGAGGGTCTTGCCTCTATGTTGATGGCTGCCAACTGATCAGAGTGGTGGTTGCTGAAGGTTGGGGTGGCTGTAGCAATTTCTTAAAATAAAACAATGAAGTTTGCCATGATTAATTCTTCCTTTCATGAACAGTTTCTCTGTAGAATGCAATGCTGTTTGATAGCAGTTTACCCACAATAGAACTTCTTTCAAAATCAGAATCAGTCCTCTCAAACCCTGCTGCTGCTTTGTTAACTCAGTTTCTGTAATATTCTAAATCTTTTGTTGTCATTTCAACAATCTTCACAGCTGTATGATTGGTCCACCCAAGAGGGCTGTTTGCTTGCTCTCTGTACAACCCCTGTTTGACAATGACTGACCTTCCCCCTTAATTTTAGAGCCTAATCAGTAAATAAGTACAGACTATCCCCCCACCCTAGTGACTGTTATAATCTTTAGATCAGAATGGCTCCCCTTTGATAGTTTAATAAAGGGAAGACCTCTGCCCCAAGAAGGTACTTAGCCCAAGGGGCTAAGAGGGCTATGCCCCTCTGCTGGTTTCCCTGGTAACCCATGGGCCAATCTGATGTCAGTTCCTCCTATAACTGGTAGTCTCCCCATTCCCCTGGAAGCAAAAATGGCTACTGCCAGGTCCTGCCCACCATCTGCTGTCCACAGTGGGGTGTCACTTCAGGAGCTTTTTGCTTCAGACATGTAAGATCCTCCATCTATGAAACCATTGATGTCTCCATTGCTGACTACAAGCTCTTTCTTCAATCTTGAGGCTGGACAAGAACCGGGCTTTCAGGCCTGTGGGGTACAGCGCAACAAAAGTATCTTCACCAGGAGTAGATTCCATCTTAAGAAACCAATTTCTTTACTCATCCATAAGAAGCAACTCCTCATCTGTTAAAGTTTCAGCATGAGCTTACAATAATTCAGTCACATCTTCAGGTTCCATTTCTAATTCTAGTTCTCTAGATATTTATTTCCATCATCTATGCAGTTACTTCCTCCATCGAATCCTTGAACCCCTCAAAGTCATCCCTGTGGTTTGGAATCAACATCTTCCAAACTCCTATGAATGTTGCTATTTTGACCTCTTCCCATAAATCATGAATGCTCTTAACAGCATCTAAAATGGTGAATCCTTCCCAGAAGGTTTTCAATTTACTGCCCAGATCCATCAGAGGAATCACTATCTATGGCAGCTATAGCCTTAAGAAATGTATTTCTTCAATAATAAGACTTGAAAGTCAAAATTACTCCTTGATCCATAGGCTACAGAATGGACGTTGTGTTAGCAGGCATGACAACAGCATTAATCTTGTTGTACATCTCCATTAGCACTCTTGAGTTACCAGGAACATTGTCAACAAGCAGTAATATTTTGAAATTTTTGTCTGTTTCTGAGCAGTAGGTTTCAATAGTAGGCTTAAAATATCCAGTAAACCATGTTGCAAAGAGAAGTGCTGTCATTCAGTCTTTGTTGTTCCACTTACAGAGCATAGGCAGAGTAGATTTAGCATAATTTTTAAGGGCCCTAGGATTTTTGAAATCATAAATGAGCATTGGCTTCAATTTAAAGTCACCAGCTATATTAGCCTCTAATAAGAAAGTCAGTCTGTCCTTTGAAGCCTTGAAGCCAGGCATTGACTTCTCTTTTCTAGCTATGAAAATCCTTGATGGCATCTTATGGGGCTCTTTCATCTACAATGAAAATCTGTTGTTTAGTGCAACCACCTTTATTAATGATCTTAGCTAGATCTTCTGGGTAACTTTCTGCAACTATTACATCAGGGTTTGCTGCTTCACCTTGTACTTTTCTGTTATGAAGATGGCTTCTTTCCTTAAACCTCATGAACCAGCCTCTGCTACCTTCAAACTTTTCTTCTGCAGCTTCCTCACCTCTCTCAGCCTTCATAGGATTGAAGAGAGTTAGGGTCTTACTCCAGATCAGGCTTTGGTTTACGGGAATATTGTGGCTGGTTTGATCTTCTATCCAGACCACTGAAACTTTGTTCATATCAACAATAAGACTGTTTTGCTTTCTTATCATTCATGGATTCATTAGAGCAGCACTTTTAATTTCCTTGAAAAACTTTTCCCTTGCATTTACAGCTTGGCTATTTGGCACAAGAGGACCAGCTTTCAGCCCATCTTGGCTTTCAACATGCCTTCCTCATTAAGCTTAATCATTTCTGTCGTTTGCTTTGAAGTGAGAGTCTTGAGACTCTTCCTTTTACTTGAACACTTAGAGGTCATTGTAAGTTTATTAACTGGCCTAATTTCAATATCGTTGAGTCTTAGGGAACAGGGATGTTGGAGGAGAGAGAGAGAGATGGGGGTGCAGCTGGTCAGTGGAGCAGTCAGAACACACAAAACACATATTGATTGTTTCCCATCTTATATGGGCACAGTTCCTGGCACCTCAACAATCACAATATAACATCAAATATCACTGATTACAGATCAGCATAACAATTTTAAATAATAAAACTTTGAAATATTTGTGAGAATTACCAAAATGTGACACAGAGACACAAAGTGAGAAAATGGCACTGATAGACTTGCTCAAGGCAGGGTTGCCACAAACCTCCAATTTGTAAAAAATGCAACAACTGCAAAGCACAATACAGCAAAGTGCAATAAAGTGAGGTATGCCTGTAATTTAAATTAAATTGCCCAGTTTCACATGATTTGAAAACTTATATATGTAGTTCTAATGTTAGTGAAGAAAGATTCACCTCATTCTTCTGTATCCAAGTCTCTCTTATTTCTACATTATTTACATGAATCTATCCAAACTATTCATTTGGGAATATTTAGCAGACAATTCTACTTCATGTGTAGATGAACAGAACTTGGATTTGTTAAATACATTTACTATTTGGAAAAAGATCATCACTAAAAAACACTAAAGTGTAACAATAGTCATATATATTATTCCATGAATATAGGACATCTGAGAAGCAGTTTTATTGTGTCTTTCCCCAAAGATAAGTAACTCCATCTTATAAGGAAACAGTTTTCTACAGAATAGAAAAGAGGAAAGAATATCATTTTTTTTCCTTCTGAGAATCTTATTTTTATGCTTTCCATAACACTTTAGTTGAAGACATGTACGTGTATTCATTGTAAGAAGTTGTTTCTTTTGGTTTATAATTTCCTCAGGTAGCATTTTTCACTGATTACTTCCCCCAGAGCAATTCTATCTTTATAAAATTGAATTTAGATATTGGCTACATTGAATTCTTGTGGTATCATCAGTGAAATCCTGTTACTGAGTCTCTCTAAAATTTTCTGGGATTACATCTCATGTATTATGTGATTAAATGGAAGTAATTTCAATTGGAGAACATTTTAGCTTTCTTAAGCCTACAGTTAAATGGCAGAAGCCGTGAAAATGGAAGTGAGTTAATAGCCCAATATAAATACCAAGAATAGGGATTAGGGCTACTGATTTCTTCTCTATCTTTCAAATTATTTTAGAAATAATAATAACTTTACCTCTTTACTTCTTCAACTGGAAGAGAAAAGAATACTCAAATTTCTTTTAGGCCTAACTTGGAACACAGGTTGCTGATAACATACACATTCCAAGTCAAATTAAATATAACTTTACTGCCAATATTAATTATTAACATACTGAAAAAATGTTTTAAACTTTGATACAACCTCAGGATTCCAATGTTTCATCAGAAAAGAATAAATCAACATAAAAATCTATACACACTTTTTCTGCATAGTTTTTCTATCTTTAGAATAGTTTGTGATGGCACATACTTTTACTAAATGATAAAAATCTTTAAAATCTTTTTAAAACATGGTTTGGAAAGAAATATTTCATAGAGGGCAAATAGCAGGATCAAGAAGTATCAGCAGTATTTCATTCTGTGGAACTGAAAACCACAGCCACAGAAAGATAGAGAAAATGAAAAGGCAGAGGACTTTGTACCAGATGAAAGAACAAGATAAAATTCCAGAAAAACAACTAAATGAAGTGGAGATAGGCAACCTTCCAGAAAAAGAATTCAGAATAATGATGGTGAAGATGATCCAGGACTTTGAAAAAAGACTGGATGCAAAGATCGAAAAGATGCAAGAAAAGTTTACCAAAGACCTAGAAGACTTAAATAACAAACAGAGATAAGCAACACAATAACTGAAATGAAAAATACACTAGAAGGAACAAACAGCAGATTAACTGAGGCAGAAGGGAGAATAAGTGACCTGGAAGACAGAATGGTGAGAATCACTGATGCAGAAAAGAATAAGGAAAAAAGAATGAAAAGAACTGAAGACAGCCTAAGAGACCTCTGGGACAAAGTTAAACAAACCAACATTCACATTATAGGGGTCACAGAAGGAGAAGAGAGAGAGAAACAACCAGAGAAAATATTGGAAGAGATTATAGTCGAAAAATTCCCTAATATGGGAAAGGAAATAGCTACCCAAGTCCAGGAAGCACAGAGAGTCCCAGGCAGGATGAACCCAAGGAGAAACATGCCAAGACATATAGTAGTCAAATTGACAAAAATGAAAGACAAAGAAAAATTATTAAAAGCAACAAGGGAAAAATGACAACATACAAGGGAACTCCCAAAAGGTTAATAGGTGATGTCCCAGCAGAAACTCTGCAAACCAGAAGGGAGTGGCATGATATATTTAAAGTGATGAAAGGGAAGAATCTAAAACCAAGAATACTCTACCCAGCAAGGATCTCGTTCACATTTGATGGAGAAATCAAAAGCTTTACAGACAAGCAACAGCTAAGAGAATTCAGCGCCACCAAACCAGCCCTACAACAAATGCTAAAGGAATTTCTCTAAGTGGGAAATATGAGAAGAAAAGGACCTAAAAAAACAAAAACAAAACAATTAAGAATGGTAATAGGAACATACATATCAATAATTACCTTGTGTTTAAGTGGACTAAATGCACCAACCAAAAGACACAGACTGCCTGAATGGATACAAAAACAAGACCCATATATATGCTGTCTATAAGAGACCCACTTCGGACCTAGGGACACACAGACCGAAAGTGAGGGAATGGAAAAAGATATTCCATGCAAGTAGAAATCAAAAGAAAGCTGGAGTAGCAACACTCATATCAGATAAAATAGACTTTAAAATAAAAAATTTTACAAGAGACAAGAAAGGACAATACATAAACATCAAGGGGTCAATCCAAGAAGAGGAGATAACAATTATAAATATATGTGCAGGCAATATAGGAGCACCTCAATACATAAGGCAAATGTTAATAACTATGAAAGAGGAAATCAACTGTAACAAAATAATATTGGGGGACCTTAACACCCCACTTACACCAATGGACAGATCATCCATACAGAAAATTAATAAGGAAACATAAGCTTTAAATGACACAATAACCCCAGCTTCATTTAATAGCTGTCTAGAGGACATTACATCCAAAAACAGCAGATTACACATTCTTCTCAAGTGCACATGGAACATTCTCCAGGATAAATCACATTTTGGGTCACAAATCAAGCGTTGGTGAATTTAAGAAAATTGAAATCATATCAAGCATCTTTTCTGACCACAATGCTATGAGATTAGAAATCAATTACAGGAATAAAACTGTAAAAAACACAAACACATGGAGGCTAAACAATATGCTACTAAATAGCCAACAGATCACTGAAGAAATCAAAGAGGAAATCAAAAAATACCTAGCGACAAATGACAATGAAAACACAATGATCCAAAACCCATGGACTGCTGCAAAATCAGTTCTAGGAGGGAAGTTTATAGCAATACAATCCTACCTCAAGAAACAAGAAAAATCCCAAATAAACAATCTAACATTACACCTAAAGAAACTAGAGAAAGAAGAGCAGACAAAACACATAGTTAGTAGAAGGAGAGAAATCATAAAGATCTAGCAGAAATAAATGAAATAGAGACAAAGAAAACAATAGCAAAAATCAGTAAAACTAAAAGCTGGTTCTTTGAGAAGATAAATAAAATTGATAAACCTCTAGCAAGACTCATCAAGAAAAAGAGGGAGAGGGCTCAAATCCATAAAATTAGAAAAGAAGCAGGAGAAGTTACAACAGACACCGCAGAAATAAAAGCACTGTAAGAGACTACTGCAAGGAATTATACACCAATAAAATGGACAATGTGGAGGAAATGGACAGATTCTTAGAAAGGTATAATCTTCCAAGACTGAATCAGGAAGAGATAGAAAATATGAACAGACTAATCACAAGTAATGAAATTGAAACTGTGATTAAAAACCTTCCAACAAACAAAAGTCCAGGACCAGATGGCTTGACAGGTGAATTTGAACAAATATTTAGAGAAAAGTAACACCCATCCTTCTCAAACTCTTTCAAAAAATTTCAGAGGAAGGAACACTCCCAAACTCATTCTATGAGGTCACAATCACCCTGATAGCAAAACCAGACAAAGATACTACAAAAAAAGAAAATTACAGACCAATATCACTGATGAATTTAGATGCAAAAGTCCTCAACAAAATACTAGCCAACAGAATCCAACAACATATTAAAAGGATCATACACCATGATCAAGTGGGGTTTATCCCCGGAATGCAAGGATTCTTCAATATATGCAAATCAATCAATGTGATATACCATATTAACAAATTGAAGGATAAAAACCACATGATCATCTCAATAGATGCAGAAAAAGCTTTTGACAAAATTCAACATCCATTTATGATAAAAACTCTCCAGAAGGTGGGCATAGAGGGAACCTACCTCAACATAATAAAGGCCATATATGACAAACCCACAGCAAACATCATTCTCAATGGGGAAAAACTGGAAGCATTCCCTCTAAGATCAGGAACAAGACAAGGATGTCCACTCTCACCACTACTATTCAACATAGTTTTGGAAGTCCTTGCCACAGCAATCAGAGAAGAAAAAGAAATCAAAGGTATCCAAAGTGGAAAAGAAGTAAAACTGTTACTGTGCGCAGATGACATGGTACCATGCATAGAAAACCCTAAAGATGCCACCAGAAACTACCTGAGCTAATCAATGAACTTGGTAAAGTTGCAGGATACAAAATTAACACACAGAAATCTCTTGCATTTGTATACACTAACAATGAAAGATCAGAAAGAGAAATTAAGGAAACAATCCCATTCACCATTGCAACAAAAAGAATAAAATACCTAGGAATAAACTTAACTAAGGAGGTAAAAGACCAGTACTCAGAAAACTACAAGACACTAATGAAAGAAATCAAAGATGGCATAAACAGATGGAGAGATATACCATATTCTTGTATTGGAAGAATCAACATTGTGAAAATGACTATATTACCCAAAGTAACCTACAGATTCAATGCAATCCCTATCAAATTACCAATGGCATTTTTTCAGAACTAGAACAAAAAATCCTAAAATTTATATGGAGACACAAAAGACCCTGAATAGCCAAAGTAATCTTGAGGGAAAGAAATGGAGCTGGAGGAATCAATAGCCCTGACTTCAGACTATACTACAAAGCTACAATAATCAAGACAATATGGTACTGGCACAAAAACAGAAATATAGATCAATGGAACAGGATAGAAAGCCCAGCGATAAACTGTGGTCAAGTAATCTATGACAAAGGTGGCAAAGATATACAATGGAGAAAAAGCAGCCTCTTCAATGGGTGGTATTGGGAAAACTGGACAGCTACATGTAAAAGAATGAAATTAGAACACTCTCTAACACCATACACAAAAATAAACTCCAAATGGATTAAAGACCTAAATGTAAGGCCAGATGCTATAAAACTTCTAGAGGAAAACATAGGAAGAACACTGTTTGACATAAATCACAGCAAGATCTTTTCTGATCCACCCCCTAGAGGAATGGAAATAAAAACAAAAATAAGTGGGACCTAATGAACCTTCAAAGCTTCCGCACAGCAAAGGAAACTATGAGCAAGACAGAAAGAGAATCTTCAGAATGTGAGAAAATATTTGCAAACAAATCAACAGACAAAGGATTAATCTCCAAAATATATAATCAGTTCATCCAACTCGATATCAAAAAAGCAAAAACCCAATCAAAAAATAGGCAGAAGACCTAAATAGGCATTTCTCCAAAGAAGACATATGGATGGCCAAGAGGCACATGAAAAGCTGCTCAACATTACTAATCATTAGAGAAATGCACATCAATACTACAATGAGGTATCACTTTGCACCGATTACAATGGGCATCATCAGAAAATCGACAAACAGTAAATGCTGGAGAGGGTGTGGAGAAAAGGGAATGCTCTTGCACTGCTGGTGGGAATGTAAATTGATACAGCCACTATGGAGAACAGTATGAAGGTTTCTTGAAAAGCTAAAAATAGAGTTACCACATGACCCAGCAATCCCACTACTGGGCATATACCCAGAGAACACCATAATTGAAGAAGACACATGCACTCCGATGTTCATTGCAGAACTATTGACACTAGCCAGGACATGGAAGCAATCTAAATGTCCATTAACAGATGAATGGACAAAGAAGGTGTGGTACATATACATAATGGAATATTATTCAGCTGCAAAAAGGAACGAAATTGGGACATTTGTAGAGATATGGATGGACCTAGAGACTGTCATACAGAGTGAAGTGAGTCAGAAAGAGAAAAATAAATATCGTATATTAACACATATATGTGGACTATAGAAAAATGGTACAAATCAACCAGTTTGCAAGGCAGAAAAAGAGACACAGATGTAGAGAACAACCATATGGACACCAAGTGGGAAAAATCCAGGGCAGATTGGTGGGGAATTAATTGGGAGATTGGGATTGCCATATATACATTACTAATAAGAAAAAAATATCAAATTGTACACTTTAATTAAATGCAGTTTATTGTATGTCAATTGTATCTCAATAAAAGTTCTTAAAGAAAAAGCACTGAGGATTTACCATGTGTGAGATTGGTGTCCATTGGAGGGCTTTTGATCTGAGGGAGAATATATTACTACATTTTAAAATGCTTCATGGAGAAATTTAAAAAAAAAAAACTGTAAAGAAATAAATATGGAAGGACTCTTCAGGATTTCATTACCTAAAATTTGCTTATGAGCTGATTCTCCAGACCTTACAATGGAATTGTACCAAAGTTACAGAATATGCAATTGACCTCATACCTATACACAAGGAAGAATTCCTCCTCAGTGTTCTACACATTGTTAATACTTATGTTCAAGTGCAGCTTTTTTCTAGTTTGGTTTTTCAGAAGCACTTGACGGAGATAATGACCCCTCCCTGGAAAGCTGCTCTTTATTTGAGCTCTGGGACACTATTTTGTCCTGGTCCTCCTCCTGTATCACTAGGTCCTCCTTCTCAAGCTTCTTTGCTGGTTACTTATCAGTATCCCGGTATCAAAATATTGGAGACACGCAGTGTTCTGTCCTTAGTCCTCTTCTCTTTTACTTCTATTTTTACTCCCCAGACTATCTCACTTTAACACATGAGATTTATATATTATCTATAAATATCTGACTTAAGTAAGAAAAATAAATAATTCTATGTCTTGCTCATAAGTAGTAGTGTAACCCAGCAAATATGGAATTACACAAATGTGTCAAAGCTCAATTTGAGGAGGAAACTGGAGAAAAGTGCATTATTTTACAGGATAAAATAGGAAGAATATGCTTTAAGAAAATATTTCTGGCTTTGCCTTTTATGTTTCACCTACATATATAGAGAGAGACAGAGGAAGGTGATACAGGAGTGAGGGGCGAAAAAGATTGTGGAGACACGGAAGATGACAGAAGGAAGCTGCAGAATGAGTGAATAAATTCTTTTATACCAAAGATAAGTAACACAATTTTATATTTGTTAACTTATAAACCCCTTCACCATACCAAACTTTCTGTGACGTCTACTACATCTACAAAGAGCTTGTGTGAGTTTTTTGTTTTCTTTGAATTTCAGAAAGGGAGCTGAGTTGCAAATTTATATCAATTTCTGGACATAGAAAAAGTTGCAAATAGTAGAAACAGGGTGCAGAGCAGAGGGTGAAAATTCAGTGGGAAAACAAAACAAAACAAAACAAAACAAAACAAAACAAACTTGTGCCAGTTGTAATCAGGTGGCCAAAAGTAGCATCACAAGAATTTCATAAATAAAGGGAAAATCACAGTCAGTCTAATGTGACAGAATTTCAAAGCAAACTTACCTCAGTGCTTTAAAGACCTTGTGACCCAAGCTGTCACCTGGATAATATAAGATGTTAATAAAAATGGATGTACCTTTTAAAGAGAAAATCAATATACTACTTTCATTAATAGAAATTTCTTGGTTAATTATTAACTTTTTCTAAAGAGTCAATTATTTTTAAAAATTTATGAATAGTGATATGAGACAGAAGAGGGGAAAAATCATTTAGGCACATCTTAAATAGATCACCATTAAATTTATGATAGAATTAAGCCCAGAGACATAGTTAGGGTCAAGATTTAAAACAATAAATAGTGAGTAGTCATTTCTATTGTCTAATAGTCCCTATCTGTGGCATTCCAGTATGTTTTGATTTGCAAATACACTCTAAAAATTTCTAGACTTTTTCACACAGCTCAGGGAGTGAAGGCCTTCTAAGTGCTAGAAGTTTTAGCAGAATGTGGTTTGGGGATGGTTTGTTTCTTAGAGGTTTGGAATCACAAATTTGTAAGAATTTGCTGTCTATTTAACAGAAACATTTCTTTCTGCTCCCAAATCCAATGTTACAGGGATGTGGATAGTTGCCCATGAGTAAGTCTTCAACTAGGTGCTTATTTTAACCTGTTACTATATACTTCATTTTTCTACATCCAAAAGTTTCCAGTGATATTTCTGGCATCTGTAGATTTGGAAAGTGTTTGCCTCTACCTGACTGTTTACACAGCCACCATCATTCTTTTCTTCCTGACTGGGTTTAGTGGCTCTAAATTTCCCTACAAAAGGAATGCTATACAGTTCGACAAGCAAAGTGACTCAATAAATATCTGTGTAATGATTGATAAATTTGCATGTAGGACATTAAAATTTTTAATAAACTTTTAGAATAGTTTTAGAACTACAGGGAAATTGCAGACAGTACAGAGCTTCTCATATACTTGGAATTCTGTTTCCTCTTTGGAACATTTGTCATAGTTAATGTACAATATTGATATATTATTTTCTTTTTCTTTTTTTCTTTTTTTTCTCATATTCCCTCCCTTCCTTGACTCCCCCTCCTCGAGTCCCACCCACCCTCCCCGCCCCAGTCCTCTAAGGCATCTTCCATCCTCGAGTTGGACTCCCTTTGTTATACAACTTCCCACTGACTATCTATTTTACAGTTGGTTGTATATATATGTCTGTGCTACTCTCTCGCTTAGTCTCAGCTTCCCCTTCATCCCCTGCCCCCTCCCAAACCTCGAGTTCTCCAGTCCATTCTCTGTATCTGCGTCCTTGTTCTTGTCACTGAGTTCATCAATACCATTTTTAGATTCTGTATATGTGAGTTAGCATACAATATTTCTCTTTCTGACTTACTTCACTCTGTATGACAGATTGTAGTTCTATCCACCTCATTACATATAACTCCATCTCATCCCTTTTTATAGCTGAGTAATATTCCATTGTATATATATGCCACATCTTCTGTATCCATTCATTTGTTGATGGGCATTTAGGTTGCTTCAATGTCCTGGCTATTGTAAATAGTGCTGCAATAAACATTATGGTACATGTTTCTTTTGGGATTATGGTTTTCTTTGGGTATATGCCCAGAAGTGGGATTACTGGATCATATAGTAGTTCTATTTGTAGTTTTTTAAGGAACCTCCACACTGTTTTCCATAGCGGCTGTACCAACTTACATTCCCACCAACAGGGCAGGAGACTTCCCTTTTCTCCACACCCTCTCCAACATGTGTTGTTTCCAGATTTTGTGATGATGGCCATTCTGCTCAGTGTGAGGTGATACCTCATTGTGGCTTTGACTTGCATTTCTCTGATGATGAGTGATGTTGAGCATCTTTTCATGTGTTTGTTGGCCATCTGTATGTCTTCTTTGGAGAAGTGTCTATTTAGGTCTTCTGCCCATTTGTGGATTGGGTTATTTGCTTTTTTGGTATGAAGCTGCATGAGCTGCTTGTATATTTTGGAGGTTAATCCTTTGTCCATTGTTTCATAGGCAATTATTTTTTCCCATTCTGAGGGTTGCCTTTTAGTCTTGTTTATGGTTTCTTTTGCTGTGCAAAAGCTTTTAAGTTTCATGAGGTCCCATTTGTTTATTCTTGATTTTATTTCCATGATTCTAGGAGGTGGGTCCAAAAGGATCTTGCTTTGATGGATGTCATAGAGTGTTCTGCCTATGTTTTCCTCTAGGAGTTTGATAGTGTCTGGCCTTACATGTAGGTCTTTAATCCATTTGGAGTTTATTTTTGTGTATGGTGTTAGGAAGTGTTCTACTTTCATTCTTTTACATGCTGCTGTCCAATTGTCCCAGCACCACTTCTTGAAGAGGCTGTCTTTTTTCCATTGTATACTTGTGCATCCTTTGTCAAAGATAAGGTGCCCATATGTGTTTGGGCTTACTTCTGAGTTCTCTATTCTATTCCATTGATCTTCCTTTCTATTTTTGTGCCAGTACCATACTGTCTTGATCACTATGGCCTTGTAGTAGAGTTTGAAGTCAGGAAGCCTGATTCCACCAACTCCATTTTTCCTTCTCAAGATTGCTTTGGCTGTTCGGGGTCTTTTGCGTTTCCATACAAATCGTAAGATTTCTTGCTCTAGTTCTGTGAAAAATGCCATTGGTAATTTGATCGGGATTGCATTGAATCTGTAAACTGCTTTGGGTAGTACAGTCATTTTCACGATGTTGATTCTTCCAACCCAGGAACATGCTATGTCCCTCCATCTGTTTGTGTCGTCTTTGATTTCTTTCATCAATGTCTTAAAGTTTTCTGCATACAGATCTTTTGCCTCCTTAGGCAGGTTTATTCCTAGGTATTTGATTCTTTTTGTTGCAATGGTGAATGGGAGAGTTTCCTTCATTTATCTTTCTGCTCTTCCGTTGTTAGTGTATAGGAATGCAAGAGATTTCTGTGCATTCATTTTGTATCCTGCTACTTTACTAAACTCCTCAATTAGTGCTAGCAGTTTTCTGGTAGAGTCTTTAGGGTTTTCTATATATAATATCATGTCATCTGCAAAGAGTGACAATTTTACTTCTTCTTTTCCAATTTGGATTCCTTTTATTTCTTTTTCTTCTCTGATTGTTGTGGCTAAAACTTCCAAAACTATGTTGAATAATAATGGTGAGAGTGGACACCCTTGTCTTGTTCCTGTTCTTAGAGGGAATTCTTCCAGTTTTTCCCCATTGAGAACGATGTTAGCTTTTGGTTTCTCATATATGGCTTTTATTATGTTGAGGTAATTTCCTTCTATGCCCATTTTCTGGAGAGCTTTTATCATAAATGGATGTTGAATTTTGTCAAAAGCTTTTTCTGCATCTATTGAGATGATCATATGGTTTTTATCCTTCAATTTGTTGATATGATGTATCACGTTGATTGATTTGCTTATATTGAAGAATCCTTGCATCCCAGGGATAAACCCCACTTGATCATGGTGTATGATTTTTTTTAATGTGCTGTTGGACTCTGTTAGCTAGTATTTTGTTGAGGATTTTTGCATCTATATTCATCAGTGATATTGGTTTAAAGTTTTCTTTTTTTGTGATATCTTTGCCTGGTTTTGGTATCAGGGTGATGGTAGCCTCGTAGAATGAGTTTGGGAGTGCTCCACCTCCTGCAATATTTTGGAAGAGTTTGAGAAGGATAGGTGTTAGCTCTTCTCGAAATGTTTGATGGAATTCGCCCGTGAACCCATCTGGTCCTGGGCTTTTGTGTGTTGGGAGATTTTTAATCACTGCCTCAATTTCTGTACTTGTGATTGGTCTGTTCATGGTTTCTATTTCTTCCTGGTTCAGTCTTGGAAGATTGTATTTTTCTAAGAATGTATCCATTTCTTCCAGGTTATCCAATTGATTGGCATATAGTTGCTTGTAGTAGTCTCTCATGATCTTTTGTATTTCTGAGGTGTCCGTTGTGACTTCTCCTTTTTCATTTCTAATTCTGTTGATTTGCATCTTCTCCCTTTTTTTCTTGATGAGTCTGGCTAATGGTTTATCAATTTTGTTAATCTTCTCAAAGAACCAGCTTTTAGTTTTATTTATTATTCTTGTGGTTCCTTTCCTTTCTTTTTCATTTATTTCTACTCTGATCTTTATGATTTCTTTCCTTCTGCTCACTTTGGGGTTTCTTTGTTCTTCTTTCTCTAGTTGTTTGAGGTGTAAGGTTAGGTTGTTTATTCAATAATTTTCTTGTTTCTTGAGGTAGGACTGTATTGCTATAAACTTCCCTCTTAGAACTGCTTTCGCTGCATCCCATAGGTTTTGGGTTGTTCTGTTTTCATTGTCATTTGTTTCTAGATATTTTTTGATTTCCTCTTTGATTTCTTTCGTGATTTCTTGGTTGTTTAAGAGTGAATTGTTTAGCCTCCATGTGTTTGTATTTTTTGCAGTTTTTTTCCTGTAATTGATATCTAGTCTCGTGGCGTTGTGATCTGAGAAGATGCTTGATATGATTTCAATTTTCTTGAATTTGCTGAGGTTTGATTTGTGACCCAAGATGTGATCTATCCTGGAAAATGTTCCGTGTACACTTGAGAAGAAAGTGTAGTCTGTCGTTTTTGGATGGAATGCCCTATAAATATCAATTAAGTCGAGATGGTCTAATGTGTCATTTAAAGCTTGTGTGTCTTTATTTATTTTCTGTTTGGATGATCTGTCCATTGATGTAAGTGGGATGTTCAAGTCTCCCACTATTATTGTGTTACTGTCGATGTCCCCTTTTATAGCTGTTAGCATTTGCCTTATGTATTGAGGTGCTCCTATATTGGGGGCATAGATATTTACCATTGTGATGTGTTCTTCTTGAATGGATCCCTTGATCATTATGGAGTGTCCTTCCTTGTCTCTTTTAATAGTCTTTACTTTCAAGTCTAATTTGTCTGATATGAGGATTGCTACTCCAGCTTTCTTTGGACTTCCATTTGCATGGAATATCTTTTTCCATCCCTTTACTTTCAGTCTATATGTATCCCTTGGTCTGAAGTGGGTTTCTTGTAGGCAGCATAGAGAAGGGTCTTGTTTTTGTATCCATTCAGCCAGTCTGTGTCTTTTGGTTGGAGCATTTAATCCATTTACATTTAAAGTGATTATTGACATGTGTGTTCCAATTACCATTTTCTTAATTGTTTTGGGTTTGTATTTGTAGGTGTTTTCCTTTTCTTGTGTTTCCTACTTAGAGAAGTTCCATTAGCACTTGATGTAAGGCTGGTTTGGTGGTGCTGAATTCTCTTAACTTTTGCTTGTCTGGAAAGCTTTTGATTTCTCCCTCAAATCTGAATGAGATTCTTGCTGGGTAGAGTATTCTTGGCTGTAGAGTTTCTCTCTTTCAGGACTTTCAGTATATCCTGCCATTCCCTTCTGGCCTGCAGAGTTTCTGTAGAAAAGTCAGCTGTTATCCTGATGGGTTTTCCCTTATATGTTGTTTGTTGCTTTTCTCTTGCTGCTTTTAATATTTTTTCTTTGTGTTTAATTGTCATTAGTTTGATTAATATGTGTCTTGGTGTATTTCTCCTTGGGTTTATTCTGTATGGGACTCTCTGTGCTTCTTGGACTCGGTTAATTATTTCCTTTCCCATGTTGGGGAAGTTTTCCAGTATAACCTCTTCAAAGATTTTCTCAGACCCTTTCTTGTTTTCTTCTTCTTCTGGGATGCCTATAATTCGAATGTTGGTCTGCTTAATGTTATCACTGAGGTCTCTGAGACTGTCTTCTATTCTTTTTATTCTTTTTTCTTTTTCCTGCTCTGTGGCATTTATTTCCCCCATTCTATCTTCCAACTCACTTATTTGTTCTTCTGCCTCAGTCATTCTGCTGGTTATAGCATCTAGAGTATTTTTAATTTCAGTTATTTTGTTATCCATGGCTGTTTGTTTTTCTGAGTTCTTATGAACTGTTTCTTGTACTTTCTCTATTTTGTTATTGAGATTTTGTATCATTTTTACTATCATTACTCTAAATTCTTATTCAGGCATTTTTCCTATTTCCTCCTCATTTATCTGGTCTTGTGGGTTTTTTTTCCTGCTCCTTTGCGTGCATGGTGTTTCTTTGTTTCCTCATGATTGTCCAAATTTTTGGGGTTGCTTGTCCTGGCGATAGAGGTGTTTATAGAAGACTGTCCAAGCCTCAGACTCCAGCAGAGATTATGGTGTCATCACCCACTGGAGTTGACAACAGGAATTGCAGTGTCTGCCATGTGTTGGAATAAGATGCGCTGAGCTGAGGGCTTGAGGACCAGAAGGTCTACAGGTTAGAACCTGCATCAGACTCACATGAGAATAGGACTGAGGGTTGAGTCAGCACCTGGGTTTCACAGAGGTTGAGACTGCCTCTCCCATTCCTCTTGATCAACCACTTGATCCCAGTCACTTTTGACTCTGCAGACACTAATTTGTGGATGTTCAGAAACTCTGTTTCGCTGCCCCAAGCCTCAGTCTACTGACTTTCTGCTCCTGATATATTATTATTATAGTCCATACTTCATTCAAATTTGCTTAATTTTTTTTTCCTATTGTCCTTTATTTATTCCAAGATCTCATTCAAGACAACACACTCATTTTAGTTGTAATGTCCCTTCAGACACCACTCGGCTCAGGACGGTTTCTCAGACTTTCCTTACTTTTGATGACCCTGACAGTTCTAAAGAGGACTGATCAGCTATCTTTTGGAATGCCTGTCAACTGAGATTTGTCTGATGTTTTTCCTGCTGGTAAGACTGGAGTTACATGTTTTTGGCAGAAAGACCCCAGAGGTGAAGTACCATTTTCATCACATTGTATCAAGGTTATATTCTATCAACATGACTTAGCACTATTGATTTGATTTTGATCACTAGGCTGAGATAGTGCTTCTCAGGTTTCTTTACCTTGAGGTTGGTCTTTTTCCACTTCCCATATTTTACTCTTTGGAAGGAGTCACTATGTGTAGTCCCTAATTAAGGAGTGGAGAGTTATGTTATGCTGCTTGGAGGGCAGAGTATCTACATAAATTATTTGGAATTCTTCCCAGATCATTTGTATGTTCTCCCCCATTTATTTGTTTATTCAATAAGTTATTTATGTCAGTATTGAGTCATTCATACTTATTTCATATTTTGGGTTATATGATTCAATATCACTTTATTTTATGGCTCAAATTGTTGCAGTTTTGGCCATTGAGGGCTCTTTGCATTGGCTCCTGTGTCCCTTTTACATACCAATCAATGTGTTGTGTTTTTTGTTTTATTTTGTTTTGTTTTTAAGCACTTCTTTACTTTCTGTTACTAAAAGAAGCTCCAGGCTCACCTTGGGTATTACTGCACCAGTCTTAGAATCATCCATTTCTCTACAGACCCTGGTTCCTCTTATTGGAGAATGGTATCAGAAATCAAGATCTGGGCCCAACTGTGCTTGTTGCTACTGGGGTGTCATTGCTTGTAGGCAGTCTCAACTGACAGAATTAGCAAATATATGTGTGTGTGTGCTAACCCATGCATAGACATACACCAGTATACAAGTATACCAATCTCAGAACTGTTAACCCCGAGCCACTGGTAGAAAATAACTTTACCAACTAGTGCTTATAGACAGTTCCTTTTGCCTTTAGTCTTATAGATCCCAGCAGTTCCTAAACTTAATTAGGTAAACACATTTTCTCCCACCTTCTTCTGTGAAGTTGTTTTATACATTTGTAATAAAGTTAGGTTGTTTCATCACTTTCCACATTCCATCCTGAGATCCACTGACCCAACTGAATTTTTAAAATTTGCATGTTAAGGTTCTCTGTTAGTGCTGTACAGTTTTGTGAGTTTTGGCAAATGCTTAATTCATGTATCAAGTACAGTGTAGTAACACACAACAACTTTGCCAAATTAAAAAATTTTCTGTGCTTCACCTAATCAACTCTCTGCCAGTCCTTGAAGTCCTCCAAGTCATTGATCTTTTCACCATTATTATAGATTTGCTTTTTGCAGAATGTCATATATTTAAAATAATATATCATGTAGCTCCTTCAGAGCTTCTTCGTTACTTAGTAATGTACATTTAAGATTCATCCATGTTTTTTCATGACTTGATAGCTACCTTCTTTTTATTGCTGATTAATATTGCGTTGTACAGATGAACCATAATTTGTTTATCCATTCAACTTGAAGGACACCTTGGCTGCTGGAAGTTTTTACTGATTATCAATGAGGCTGCAATGAATATTCAAGGTTTTGTGTAGATATAACTTTTCAAATAAATTGAGTAAACACCTGGGAGCATGATTTTTGGACCTTATGGTAAGGCTATGCTTAGCTTTGTAACAAACTACCAATCTGTGTTCTGAAATGGTTGTACATGATGCATTCACACCAGCAATAAGTGAGAGTTCCTTTTGCTCCCTCTCTTTACCAACAGTTAATATTGCCAATTAGGAAAAAAAATATTTTAGCCATTCTAATATGTGCATGGTGGTATCTCATTGTTTTAATTTATATAGAACTTTTAACTGAGCCCATTCACAGTCCCCTTTCTTGTTAGCCAGCATTTTATTTATAAATTTATTTATTTATTTATTTTATTGGCTGTGTTGGGTCTTTCTTGCTGTGTGCCGGCATTCTTTTAGTTGCAGTGAGTGGGGGCTACTCTTTGTTGTGGTGCGGGGGCTCCTCATTGCTGTGGCTTCTCTTGTTGTGGAGCACAGGCTCTAGGCACATGGGCTTCAATAGTTGCAGCACATGGGCTCAGTAGTTGTGGCTCACGGGCACTAAAGTGCAGGCTCAATAGTTATGGCGCACGGGTTTAGTTGCTCCACAGCATGTGGGATCTTCCTGGAGCAGGTCTTGAACCCGTGTTCCCTGCATTGGCAGGTGGATTCTTAACCACTGGACCACCTAGGAAGCCCAGCCAGCATTTTATTTAATGTTTTATTACTTTCCCTCATTCTAGCCTGTTTAATCATTGTCAAACTTTACTTCTTAAAAAGAACAAAATTTTTACCTCATATTAATCATTAAAGCACAAGTGTATATATAAAGCCACAGCAACAACACTTAAGTATATTGAAATATGTGCAAAGGAAGCAGCTGCAGCAAGAACAGTTGCACACTATAGATTTATTAAAAATGAAAATACAGTCTATGAGGTATTGGTAGGCTATGTGTTCTATTAAGACTGACTAGATTATTAGATTTACTAGATGATTAGATTGACTAGATGGGATGTCATCCAAATGGCAAATTAAGTCAGAATTTTTGATGCCTCTCTGTGTTCTTTTTAATTAATGTGTGTCACTGAGACTGTGACCAGTGGGGGAAAACTAATGCAAATTGTCATTGTCAGTTTTGGCATTATTTGGAAAGAAAATAAATGGGAAAAATGAATAAATGATATAAGTGATATTTGGCATTGCTTTCAACACAGCTTTCAGAAAGGACGTCTTCAGCTGTTGCCAAAACATATCCGTGTGACACTCCTCAAATGAGGAATTTTGCATGAAGCTCAGGCAACTTAGTCGTGAACTCTTTATATAAAAAGGCATTTTGCACATCTCTTTGCTTAGTTAACAGAACTATACCATGTGGGAGATTAGAAATGATGTAATCTCCTTATTTTACAGATAAGAAAATGGAAGCTCTGAAAAACTCTGCTATTTTTAAAAAAATCACACAGTCTAATAGATATGGAGTGAGAAGCCCAATCTCTTGACTCCACTAAATGTGTGTTTTTTTTCCCTAATAGATATGCAAAGGAGTTGGCAAAAAAAATCAGAACATATAATTTAAAGTAGAGAGAGGCGTTGACTCTGGAAGATGGCCCAGGAAATTGGATGTTCAGGGAGATGTATTGTCTGGTCTCAACTATCTCTGACCTCCATTTGTTTGTCTCAGTAATGGGCATTTCTGATTATTTTGAACAAGCAAAATTAGTCATAAACACTGGATTCTGATTTCAGTTCTGACTGAAATACTGACTGTTCCTGCATCTGGTATAATTTTTTCCATCTTGGTTATATATTGAGCACCTAGTCACCAGTCACAGCTACCAACAATGATACATCTTTTTGTTGGTCGTTATTCTAATTCCTGCTTTACTTCACTAACCCTTGTTCTTGTCCTTGGGTCACATTCACAAATAAATAACTCACACATAAGCCCCTGTCTGAGGCTCTGCTACTCGGGGAAGCAAGCGAAGGCAAACAACCAAGCAATGCATATATATATTTTTTAAATGAGCAACTTTCAGCCCTGTTATTCAGCAGTAAAAGATTGAGCTTTTTTTTTTTTAACCTCCTTTTTTGATGATTGTCTGCATATGTTTAATAAAATTCTAGTAATTTTTTTTCTTTGATTAGTCCATTTAATAGAAATGACAATTTGGCTCACGTGTAAAATCAACCCCAATTCCTTTTCCCCATCTTCTTAAAATATAAACTTCACTCTTCTTAGTTAAATTAGAAATCACTGTTTTCAGTTTTATAATAATATAAATACTATTCACTCCAAAATTGTATTTCATATTTCCTTTCTTGAAAAGTTGTTTTACCCCCTTGAGTTAATTTACCTCTTTTTTCACTTGCATAATTTTGTACATACCTATCCATCATTCTTCCTGCATGTTCTATAATTTCACTTCACAGTATCTTTTCTAATACGTCATTCTTTTTCTGAAGGTCATCATAGGATTCTCTGACCTCCTACTGCCATTTGGATAGATGCTTATGTGAAGTAAAGGCTACTCTTTGCCTCTATTTTTGGGATACTCCCCAAGTACCTCATGCTTTTGGAAGCATGGCCTCTAGTGGATTCCTAAGAACGAGTACAAAGGAAGTTAAAATTTTAAGTCCTTCCATGTCAAAATGTGTGTTTAAAATAAGTTTATCATTATTTCGTATTTATTAATAGTTTAACTGAGTATAGGATTCTAAATTAAAGATATTTTCCCTTGGAGTCATAGCTAATATAATTTTTTTAAGGTTTTTCTTTTTTTTTTTTTTTTTTTTTTGATGTGGACCATTTTTAAAGCCTTTATTGGAGTTTTTATAATATTGCTCCTGTTTTATGTTTCGGATTTTTGGCCCTGAGGCATGTGGGATCTTAGTTCCCTAACCAGGAATTGAACCCGCACCCCTTGCATTGGAAGGTAAAGTCTTAACCACTGGATGCCAGGGAAGTTCCCAATAGCTAATATGATTTTAATACTTACTAGAGCATTAATATAATAGTATTTCTCAATATACAGTCTATATTCAAATTTACCCTAATACTTCAATGTGGGAATTTTTTTTGGTGGGGGGGGGGGCAGGGGATCCAAGGTTCTTTAGTTTCTTTAAAACAGTTTTCAGGTTTTTTTCCTTGTAGGATTATTTTTGAAGGTTAAATGCCAGTTGTTTTACAGACCATCTCTCAACTTGTATATGTGACTCTTTTTCCATAATTAAATTGAGACTAGACAGTTTTGGCAGGTGATGTTGAATCACTTTTAATGTATCACAACAGGAAGCACAAGTTGTCAGTTTATCTTCTAAGTAAACTTGAATTTGATTATTAAGGATATACAAATATTTCAGACTATTTCAAATATTACTAAGGATATACAAGTATATATACAAATATATACTACAAATAAATACATATTTATTTGTAATATGTATATTACAGGCAAAATATATATTTATCAAATATGTATATATTTGTATATATGTATATATATTTTTTTATAAAAGGTTTTTAAAATTTTCTTTTGTTTTAATAGCACTCTGCTCTTGTTCTACAATTGTTATACCTTCTTACATCTCCGAGTGTGCATACTTTTTCATCTTGTTTTCTTCTGCTCCCTCTATGATTTTTATTTCCTCTGAAACTACTTATTTTTTCTGTTTTTTATTCTGGTGTCTCTCCTTCCCTCTATCCTCTCCTTTCTCCTCACTCCTTTTCCCTTGTTGTGTTGGAGGATTTTTTCATAGGTTTGGGAATCTGTGCTTGTCCATTCATATTTAAGAATGTGTTTAAAAAAAAAAAACACATTGGAAAATTCTTAAGGATATCTTTGTTAATTTACAGACTTTGTTTTAGGGTGACTGGGAGAAAATCATTTAGTTAAAGTTTAGTTATGGGAGTAAAGCATTTACTTAAAGGAAATCCAACATCTGTTTTGGAATAGAGTTCTTTCTGTGGTGCTGTCCATTTTCTCGAGAAATGAAATATTATATTCTCCTACTTAGCTCCTGGTGTTCAGCATCTGAAGCAAAAGAGATGCTTTGCTAATCTGTAGGCATTTTGAAAAGTTTATAAAAATTTAAAATCTCCTTTTCTCCACCCTCCCAAATCATATCTGCTATCTTTAGATTTAAGATTATCCTGCTCAGTTCTACTGAGAACAAACTTTCCACTTCCTGTCTTAAAGGCATACATGTGGCTGATGTCACTTTTGAGAGCAGAGATGTTCTGGTTTGATGGTTACAATCTTTCATATGACTCCCCTGTTTTGAGCCCTGTACTTGACATATGCCTTTATCAACTCATTAAATACCTTTCTCAGCCAAATCAGTTACCAGTTGTCAACCTATTATGCAAAAAGTTTGTTGAAATCTGTAGTCAAGTAGTGAACTTTAACCCTTTCTCTTTGTACTTACAACTTCACTACATTTTTATTTCTTATAATAATTTTAGTTGGAGCCTGCATATGAGAAGAAATAAATATAAAATTTAAGATGCTACCTTCGGCTAGAAGTTTCTGCTCTCCTTTATTGAACACCAATCATGGTACTTTAGTTGTACTAAAGAAGACTATACAAATATTTCAGATAATCATACATATTGCAAATAATCACATATTTATCAAACATGTATGTGTATATATATATATTTCTCTAAATTTTTTTCTTATTTTCTGAGTTTGGGTACTTTAGCTGTGTATAAACATCACAAGTCTGATAAACAGATACTATATTTTGCCTATTTTATAGACATGATAACTGAGGATCGCTGATATTAGTAGAGAGTAAAGAATTGCAAACTGACTGTTATCAGTTTGCTTTTCCTTAACCACATCTGTTCTCTCCCTTTTTTACCCTGCTCTGTGCCTCAAGAAGTCGACCCCATGGAATGCATCTCTGTTACCAGTTCCCGTTGGTTGAGTTTCATCAATGGAAGCCACTGGTGGGTTAGAGTACAAGAGGAAAGAAAGTTTCAGGTGTTTCTTTCCTACTCCTTCCTGATTGAGACTTTGGAAGGGGCTGCATCTCTCCATGACTACAGTTGCTGCCACTTGGGCTTTCCTCCAACTCCTCCTTCTCCAGTTCCTCTTCTTCCTCCTCTTCCTCCTCTGTTTCAGCTCCCAAGGAAATTAATGGTTTACTGCTAATGCCAGTCTAGGATTCCTTGCTGTCCTCCTTAACCTTGTCTGTACTCTACCAGTAATCTATTTCCTAACTTCCCTTTATTTGAAACATCTAAGTTGAATTTTGTTTGATTGACGTTTAACTCTTAAAGAGATAGAGTGTGACATATTTTTTGTTCTTTCTTACTCTAAATTCAAATACTTACATACAGAACTATATGGCTTATGCCCTACATTACAGGCACACAGAGTTCATTAAAGACTGTTATTGATATGTGAAGGAATTAAAGAGGTGTGTTTGGTTGCAGAAAATCATAACACATTCAGTAAGAAAAATGTAGAATGTTATCTTTACTAAACATTCAAGGCTTACATGGAAAAGTGATATTAAGTAAAGCAACTATAAATATACAAAGCAATTACAAAATTTACCTAAGCTGATAAAAAAACATATGCCCTGATTAAAGGACCTGAAATTACAGCATTGATAGATTGTACAACTCCTGTGAAGGGACTCTGCATAACATGAAGGCCCAGAAAGGACACAGTAGAAATGATTTCTCTGCTAATCCAAAATTTCCACCACACTCTCTTGTTCCATCTCCAGTCACAGCTATTTGTGAAGGAAGAAAATAGAATAGATAGTTTAACTGGAGAAATTGCTGTCTTAGTCATATACAAAGTTTGGATTTCCTTCTCCCTGTTCTTCTCTCAAAATCCTATGAGGAGTTCATGTATAGGATAGGCCATTTAAAAACTAGTAGCATTTAGAACAGAGTCATTTTCTCCACCTCAATTCCCACCCTCCCTAGTACACTTTATATGATCTTGTTCTCCATCTGGGTAAAACAATAAGGCCCATCTTTTTTTTTTATTAAGATACGGTATTAAGCTCAGACTAAATTAGCCTCTGTGGAATAGTGTACTTTATTCCTCAATAAGAGTGAAAAGATTTATCTGTGAGAAGGCATCCGATATAGGTGCCAGGTTCAGGCCCCGCCTTCTAAGAGCTTCTAGCTCAGTTACAAAAAGTCACTGTCATGAGGTGTTTTTTTGTTTTTTGTTTTGTTTTGCTGAAGTTATTTCAGCCCCAACATGTTTTGTTTTCTTTGCTGAGCCTAGATTATTAAAAAAATATATTCTTATTCTCCCAATCTGCAGCTCAGTATTTCTATTTTATCCTCACACTGAGAAAATTTGCTACTGTAGTAGTCATACTACATAGTTTTCAACTTCCAAGCCAGTTCTGATGTATTAGGAATGGTTTCTAGTGTGCTGACGTAAGCAATCTGAGGCTGAGTGGGAAGGTCTGCTAATACTGATTGCCAAAGCCTTTAAACAGTACCACTGTGAAGAGTGACGGTGTTCTAACTACACGCTTTCCATTCTTACCCAAGGATCTGATCATGTTACAGTCCTGCCTTATGGAGGTAGAATTGCATAATAGTTAGGAATATAGATTTGGAGCCAGTCTGTTGGTTCACAACCTCGGGAATTTCTGTGGTGAATTTCAAATCTGGCCCTTATACATGGAGGGCAAGGAGAGACCCAAGACAGAGGCAGACCATTCCTGTTTAGCAGGTGGCAGGTTTAATAAACAGGGAACTTACACACGAGGCTTGTCTTGGGTGGCCACAAGACAAAATCTCCACAATTGCCCACGAGAATCTTAAAAGTTTACATAGAGGCCTTAATGGAGTTTAGTCACAAATACCATCCAGATGGTCTCAATAACACCTTACTTTTTCAAGGTTACATCATTGAAAGAGCTCTGGCTATGAGAATTGTGGGCAGAATGTTCCCACCAAGGGCAAGGGAGAGCGGAAGGAGCCTCCGTTTGCCCAGATCTGACTCACATCAAATGCATGTCACATCCTCTCAAGGACCTCCTCCAGCCCTTCCTGAATCCAAAATCTGGCTCCATCACTTACTAGTTCTGTTGACTTCAGCCCTGTTCCTCAATATCTCTGCCTCATACTCCTCATCTCAAAAAAGACAATAATACTAGTATCAATTGGATTAAATTAGTTAATATGTATAAAGCATTTAGAATGTGGTAAGTGTTTAATTTTAAGTGTTTGCTGTTATTACCATTCAGATGATTTGTCTGCAATTTTCTGTCTTTCTTGTTAAAACTATCAGAAATGTTTTGTTATTTTTTTTTCCAAATTCTCTACCCATAGAGCCTTACCTATTTTCTAAGACCCATCTTCAATGCTAACTTCCCAGTTCACACAGTCACAATCAAACATCTATTCTTTGAGTATCTGGGAGAGTTTATCTCCAGTTCCATTTAAAGTAGCTATTATAGTCTCTTTTGTACTTTTACAGTACTGCTCATTCAGAGCCTTTTCCTCCTCTCATTGTCACTTCAGTTTCAATTATGTTGCAACATTCCATGCTATGATCAGGTCTTAACAATTGTGTTACTACCTTCTGTGGGGTGACATTGTTGTTCATTTTGTTGTATCATTTTGTCATAATCTTATCAACAATAGTCGGGAATATGTTTCAAAGAGATCTGTGTGTCTCTTACAATTTTATGCAAAACTATGTTTATAATCATATGTGTATTTTTTGCTCAGAAAGAGTATGTATCCATGTGAATCTCAAATGTTGTGCGTGCCCCAGTAAAGAATCGCTAATCTTGACACTGAGTGAAATCAAAATGTCATTATGCGTGGCTTGTGTTCAATATCTCTCTTATCTTTCTTTACATTTATACATATACATGCCATTTTAATTGGACTGATTTTGAAATTCATTCAAAGGAAAAAAGTGGAACTTCATCTTACTGTTAATAAAGAACAAAGAGATGAAATAGACATTTCAAAGAAAATAGAGAAATAAAGCATACTATGCTAAAGGAGTAATTATAGTGTGATGGACTGTTCAGCTAGATCTAAGCTGCATCTATGACAAGAAAATCTTCTTTAACTTATGACTCAAAGACACAAAAACCTGAGCACTTACAAGCAGAGATGAACAAGTACTGTCAAATAGAAAAGAGTGGAATGTTGCAAGCAGAAGTTTTCAAGGAAAGAGGGAAAGAAACGGGTTACAATAAAGCAAGCATCAGGTATTAAATGTAAGATAAATAAATGGTTTTGTGTTAGATTTCTGTCTATTTGAAAAAATACAATCCTCCATATAAAAAAGTTAGCAACCAATGAATTTTGAGAAGGAAGCAAATAGAAACAAAAAGAGGGAAAATAAATGCCATTCAACCACACGTGGATGTACTGAGAACATTGATCCAAAGCACTATATCATTCAACAATAGCAATGTAAATCAGAAATTCCTAATTTTTGCTTTTGTTATACCTAGGCTTTCTTTCATAGCAATTTCTTTTGAGATTTCACTTCCTTTCTGTCATGAAGGTCTGTCAGGCTCCTAATGACTTATTGAAGTAGAAGGAGAAAGATGAGTCTCAGCTAGTTATAGTTAATTGCTTTTTTAGCAGGAAAGTAGAAAGCCAATATTTCTGACATTTTGTCAAGGATCAGGTATCATTCTTAGATCTTCATACACATCATTTCATGCTACCCTCAAGAGTTTTCTGAGTCACGGTATCTATGCCTTGTGATGGCTACATACTTTGCCTTGATATAAAATTCTCATGTAATTTTTCTCATAAAACAATGCCAACACTCCAAAATATTAAAGTATATGCTTGCATACTTTGTGTCCTTCTAGTACTTCTATATAAACGTGTATATAGGTAATTAGAAATAGCTTATGAGTAATAGTCCAGCAAATTATTGTCACATATTTTCTATTTTAGTACACAAATGACAAAAAATATTAAAAATAACAAATTTCTATTCTCCAAACATTTAACTTTAAGTAAATTCTATGAAACAATAAACCCAGAGAAAAGCCACCAAATACTTTAAAATAATAACTAATTTCAGTTTTAATATAACTTTTTAATGATTTTATAGAGGAATAATTTAATGTTATTAGAGATTAAATGGCTTTTCCTCGATGATTAATCCAGGATTTCATTGTAAGGACAAAATCTATGATTACCTTTTCCTGTATAT
Source organism: Hippopotamus amphibius kiboko (assembly GCF_030028045.1). NCBI lineage: Eukaryota > Metazoa > Chordata > Mammalia > Artiodactyla > Hippopotamidae > Hippopotamus > Hippopotamus amphibius. The sequence continues at coordinate 90,034,657 of NC_080186.1, read as the reverse complement.
TCTATGTTTTCTTAGTATCCTTTCTATTTGGCATATGGGGAGTGTTTGAGATAGAGAATATATAGATGTTAATTGTTTTAGTGAAGGATGCTATTGGTATTTCTCCTTCATTGATGATATTTTTCTGTTAATAGATATGAGAAAATCTATAACACTATTTGGAGAAAAATGTGTAATAAAGTTTTATTGTAGAACTTGATCATGGAAGGTGTTATAAAAGAAGCTTTTGATCTCAGATCATGTGTTTCAGATTCAGATTATACACTAGAAATTCATTTAGGCTTCAGAAAATTAACTACTAGTTTATTTCTATTGTCCAAGCAGTACTATAGTTCATATAGAAAATAACCAGAACATATACATTAATTGATAAAAATTATTTTTGTTCCTACACAAAGAAAACAGATATTTACAAACTGGAATCTAAACAACGAAATTAAATCTTTGAACTTATTTTTCTTTTTTCAAAGTAATACTTTATCTTAACTGTATCAAAAATGCATTGGTATTATAACTTTTAATGTTGTTACTAAATTCTGTTGATCAGAAGGACTACAATTTTTTTTAATTAATTTATTTGACTGCTTTGGGTCTCGGTTGCTGCACGAGGGCTTTCTCTAGTTGCGGGGAGAGTGGGCTACTCTTCATTGTGTTGTGTGGGCTTCTCATTGCGGTGGCTTCTCTTGTTGCAGAGCATGGTCTCTAGGAGCTCAGGCTTCAGCAGTTGTGGCACACAGGCTCAGTAGTTGTGGCACACGGGCTTAGTTGCTCTATGGCATGTGGGATCTTCCCAGACCAGGGATCGAACCCGTGTCCCTTGCATTGGCAGGCGGATTCTTAACCTCTGCACCACCAGGGAAGTCCCAGGGACTACAATATGTTTAACCAATTCTTTTCATTCATTTAGGTTGTTTAAAATTATTTGCTGCCATAAAGTTATTCTGCAATCCACAGGAATTATAAATATCCCAGCCCCAAATCCATAACATAAATTCAATCATGAGGCAACATCAGACAGACCCAAACTAAAGAATCTATAAAATAACTGACCTGAATTTTTCAAAAAATGTCAATATAAGCAAAGGTAAAGATAGGTTCAGGAATGATTCCATAATTAAGGAAATTGAAGAAAGATACATGAATACTAATCCAAATTCATGATCTTAGATTGCACTGTGGAGTGAGAAGAAATAGCTATAAAAGGCATTATTGGGGTGTGTATTAGCTTTTTTATTGCTACATACAAATAACCCCCAAACTTAGCAGCTTAAAAGAGTAAACATTATGTTATCATTTGTCTGGGTCAGGAATTTGAGAAAAATTTAGGCTAGGTAGTTCTGGTTCAAGATCTCTCATGACCTTGCAGTTGCTACTTAGCTATAATTGTTTCTAGATCTTCTAAGAAAACAGAGCTAGAATATATTTATGTGTACTAACCAATGTGATACACATGTACGTATGATTGTTTCTGTATCCATATGTATATTTATATTAAACTAAACATTAATTCATACTTGTATCTGATTTTAATTCAGTTTCAAAGTTATTAGGCCAACATACCCCTTTCAATGCAAATATACTATACATTTGTCATGCCGTTGTATTCATTTGACATAGTTTGCATTCCATCTTGGCTTTTCTCAACATCCTGGTTGGATTTTTTTTTTTCAAATTTTGCATACATTTAAGTTCACTCTGTGTGATGTACTTGTTCCATGGATTTTGACCACCCCAGTGTCATACAGAACAAATCTAGTATCCTAAAATTTCCCCAGTATATTTCCACTGTTGTCAATCACTCTACCATCCATCAATTCCTTGCAAACGCTGATCTATTTTCTACCCCTAGAGTTTTGCTTTTTCCAGAGTGTCACATGAATGAAATAATATAAGATTTAGCCTTTGCAGTCTGGTTCTTTCACTTAGCAAAACCAATTTGAGATTCATGCAGGATGTTTCATGAATCAATAGTTTGTTCCTTTATATCACAGAATAGTACTCCACTCTATGGATGGATCACAGTTTGTTTATCCATTCCCCAGTCAAAGAGTATTGGGTTGTTTCCAGGTTTTAGCAATTATGAATAGGTTGTTGTAAACATGGGTTTTTGTGTGAACAACATAAGTATGCAGTTAAATTGAATAGACTCCTAGGAATGCTTTTGCTGGACCACAGGTTAAGTCCATATTTAATTTACAGCAAACTCCCAGACTGTCTTTCAAGATGGTACCACTGACATTGCCACCAGTAATGAATGAGAGTTTCTGTTGTTGCACATCGTCAGCATTTGTTATTGTCAGTTTTTATTTTGCTTTTAAGTTTTGACATTTTTAATAGCTGTATAGTGGAATCTCACTGCAGTTTACTTTGTTTTCCCCTATGACAAATGATGGTAAGCATCATTTCATGAGTTTATTTGCCATCCGTATATCTCCTTTGGTGAAGTGTCTGTTCAAATCTGTAACTTATTTAAAAATTTTAAGTCTGTTTTCTTGCCACTGAATTTAAGATGATTAGATATTTTCTATACAGGTTTTTTTGTTTTAATCAGATATGTGATTTGCAAATATTTTCCCTGAGTCTCTGGCTTGAAGAGCAAAACACTTTAATTTTGATAAAGTCCAGTTTATCATTTTTTTCTTTCATGGATTGTGCTTTCGGTTTGCAGCTAAATACAACACCAATCCAATCCATGTATTATATATATACAATATATATTCTATATTTTCTTCTTAAGTTTTATGGCTTTACATTTTACATTTAAGTCTATGATCCATTATGAATTAGTTTTGTCCAAGTTGTGAGATACATTTTTAGGTTCTAGTTTTTTAAACATATGCTTGTTCAATGATCCAGTACCATATGTGAAGAGACAAGCCTCTCTTAACTGATTTACTAAAGTTACATTTTTAATAAATTATACAGGATTTTTAGAAGCAGAAACAAAATCCGATGTTTGATGATATATGTGTTAGTTTCCTAGGGCTTCCGTAGCAAATTACTACAAATTGGGTGGCTTGAAACAATATAAATTTATTATCACAGTTCTGTAGGCCAGGGTACAAAATCAACACGTAGGCAGGGTTGATTCCTTCTAGAGCCTCTAAGGAAGAATTTGCTCCGAGCCTCTCTCCTAGCTTCTGGTGGCTGTCAGTAACCCCTGGCAGTCGTCTTACAGACCCATCACTGCAATCTCTGCTGTCTTCATATTGCCTTCTTCTCTGCATGATTTCCCCCTTTCTTCTTTTATAGGAACACTTGCTGCTGGATTTAGGGCTCCAGCTAATGCAGGATGATCTCATTTTGGGTTTCTTAATTTAACTACATTTGTAAAGACCCTTCACCCAAATAATGTCACATTAACAGGTTCCTGGTGGACATAACTTTTTTTTTTTTTTTTTGGCAGGGGCAAGGGGAGGCACCATGCAACTTACTACAGTTCATATCAGGAATATTGATGATGGAGTCAAATTAAGTCTTGCATAATTAGAATATTTAGAGAGAGACTGATTTATTCACAGTAGACTTGAAGTCATTTTTTTATGCTATCAACATTTTGCAGTTTTGCTTATCTTTTCTGCTCAGCAACAAATACATACCATTTCAGTTATTCAAACACACAAAAAATAATTGTATTGAATATCAAAGGATAAATTCTGTATTTTGTGATCGCAAGTTAAAATGGATTGGTATTATAAAGATATTTATTTAAAGAGAAAATGACAAACATTTTGAGAAGATGACAGAACAGGAGATAGATTTTATGATACACCAAATTTATATACAGAATCAAACAGCATAAGTATAATAGAAAAAGTTTTAAAAATTACTGACAATACAAAGTAAATGACAAGCAACTTCATGAATTCCAAAATATTAGCAAGTAGACAAACCACCCTTCTCTACAAGACCATGAAGAATCAAACCAGTATGAAGCAAAGACAACAGGACTTCTTATGGTTTTAAGAATGAGAGAAACCTCCAACTTCCTGATAGGAAGTCACTGGAAAGTATAGCAAGGCCAATCGGACAACAACAACTAAAATTGAGAATGAATATTAATCCAGTTTGGAGAATTGTGGTATCCTGGATGAGATCTTAGAAAAGAAAAAGAACATTGGGTAAAAACTAAGGAAATCTGAATGAAGTATAAACTTTAGTTAACAATAATGTATCAACATTGGTTCAGTAACTGTAACAAATGTACCATACTATTGTAAGCTGTTAATAGAGAATTCTGGGTGTGGAGTACACAAGAACTCTCTGTACTATCTGCTTAATTTTTCTATACATCTAAACTGTTCTAAAACAAAAAATTTATTTAAAAGAAGGCAAACGTGGGTTGCTTCTGCTTTCTCACATTATATCTGAGTTTTCAATTCTTGATTTAAATAAATTCTGGAGGTTTTTTAAGAGCAGTTTTGGAGAAGTTTTCTTTCTTAGAACAGTTTTAGGTTCATAGCAAAACTGAGCAGAAGGTAAAAAGATTTCCCATGTACTCTGTGCCCTCACACATGCATAGTCTCCCCCGTTATCAATACCCCCACCAGAGTAATACATTTTCTATCATTGATAAACCTACATTCACACATCATTATCATCCAAAGTCTATAGTTTAGAGTTCGTTGTTGAGTTTGGACAAATTTATGATGACATGTACACACCATTCACAGCCCCTTATTTCTGATTTTTTAAAGGTAACATATTGAAAGTCGTATTCATTTTTAATCAAAGGGATGAATGGATATAATTAAAAGATAAATGATATGCAAGATTTTAAAACTCCTTTCAACTTGATTACCAACATGGACAAACATGTCAAGGGATCTGTCAGCTCCCCATCCCACTTAAAGACTTCCTTCAGAGTGTCTCTGTTCTCCTCCAATCCGGACATACTTTTTTTCTCTAGGCTGCTACACAGCTCTCACTCTGGAATCCTTTTCCAATATTATCCTGGGATGCTTTCTTATTTCTGCCCTTTGTTGAATTATATGTTTTCCTAATTCTATGCCCTCCTCTTTGTTGGCCTACTCCACTTTTTTTTTCCCTAGGACCCATGTTCCAATAAGTATCAGAGAAAGAATTAAATGGGAGGTAAACTTTGAGATATTGCATCTGTGAAAACTTGTTTTATCCTCACACTTGCTTGAAAACTTGACTGATTGAAGAATAAGTTGTTATAAATCATTTTTTTCTCAGAAAATTTTATGACATTATTTAAGTTTTCTTTTAGCTTCTAATATTGCTCTTGTGAAGTTTAGTTCCATTTTTGTTTCTGATCCTGTTATACTATTGTTTTTCCCCTTGGAAATCTTTTATATCTTCTCTTTACCTCTGATATTTTAAAATTTCCCCATGGTGTACCTGAATGGGATTTTTAAACTCATTGATTTGGGCTGTTTCATGTTCTTCAACAATAAATTTTTTTCTTCTATTATGATTATTTTGCAATTTCCTTTCTCTCTTTGTTTTCTCTTTCTTGAATTCTTACTGTGCAGATGTAAAACTTCCTTCCAATTTGTGATTTATTCCTGAAAAATTCTGGAAAGTCACTGGAATTGGGGTGAGTGTGAAACACAGCTGGCTTTCTTCTCAGCATCTCCATCTATATGTGACTAAGTTTTAACTCCTATACATCTTGCTTTTGTTGTGCTTTGCATCATGCAATTTTATAAAAAATTCCATTAATTTCAATGAGATTTCAGGAGATGTGTTCAAAAGCTTAAATTTATATCAGATAGTTGTATATTTTAAGCCAACAAAAGTCAAACACAAGGGCTTACATCATAGGTAACATTTATTTATTGTACACTATAGATAAACTTAAAGGAAAGTGAAAAACAGAAATAGAGCTATTAAAAACTTGTGAGGGATACATCTAAAAGGAGCAAGAGGTCCTAAATCAAATACCTTTGTCCTATTTTTCCTATTGTAATCCCTTTTGGAATATTCTTATCTCTGGCTTTTTCTTTTTTTCCTTCTCCTTTCTTTAGTTCTCCTTCATCAAATGTTTCTTTAATTTCAACAAACCAATATTTCCAAGCCTACCAGAGAATGCTTCAGGTCTACACAGAGCCTATTCCCTGATAAACAGTGAACAACTTTCAGGAGTAATGATTTTACTGCAATTGACTAGTAAAAGAAGAGCACTACTTTATAATAAAACAAACATATATAACAAAATTAAAATTTTACTTATGTTTTCTGATAAAACACAAAACTTTCAAAGGATTTTTATGATTGTCCATGTTCCTAGAATCTTTACGTATATGAACTCTCACTTCTCTGCCCTCATACATGTGAAGAGAGAGTTCTGAGAAACTGCCAGAGAAGCTAAAGTGGTTGTTAGAATTGGGTCTTCCCAGGAGTCACAAAATCTTTCATTGCAAATAATAATCTGAAGAAATTCACCTTTCAGGTCATTCATTGTTTACATGAGGAAAAGCAGAGTTCAACACTACTCCAAACACGTTTCTCTGAAATGTATTACAAAAGGTCTCTGGGGTTGTCTTTAAGGCAGAGTTATTCCTTAGAGTTTCAATCAGTCCCTCAATTAAATCAGAGTCCCATGAATAGGAACCGTTATGCTCTGTGAAAATTTTTCAAAACATATGTACTAATTTCTTTGCACAAAATCAGTGGTTTACATATTAACAATTGTAGGGTATTTGTATGCCCAGCTTTTCATCTGAATCAAATGCTATTCTTTACAATCTGTAAAATGTCATAAAATAACAAATCTAATACATTAATTATAGGCTGTGTTATTAGGATATGAGTTGTCATGTACAATAGCCAACGACACAATAAAAATCATCACAGTAAATCAAACTGCCTATTTTGTAATTTGAATCTTTCTACTGTTTTCTTTGTACTCACTGCCTCTTAGTTTTTGTTTAAGTTTAAATGCATGCAGCACAAAGAAATAATTGGACAATCAGAATAAAAATAAAGTGTTGATGAGAACAACTGCAACGTTTGAGTGGATGGGTATAGGAGACAGAAAATTAAAGTGGGTGTTTTGGTAAAGCCAGGCAGGGCCCTTGAATTATTACCATGGATGGATTGAGAATGCAGACTAGAGCTACTTGGCCAAGAAAAGACAGTATTTCTGAGCTAAGAGTGACAAACAGGTAATAAATAAGCCATAAGCCATTCAGTAGGGCCCTATGATGATACCGTTGAGCCTCAGAATAAATAAGGGGTAAAAAGTTAGTCAACTTTTGTTACTATTCTTTTAAGACTCTTGGCTTCCGTAACAGTATGTCTTCTGGTTTTCTTCCTACATCTTCAGCAGCTGCTTCCTCTCCAATACTTTTGCTAGTAATTCCATATCTTTTTGACATCTTGAGTTCTAAAGCTTTCACCTCATTTCATCTTTCTTCATTGTCTTGGTTTTAGGAACTATCTATATATCACAGATTCATAATTTTTATCTCTGGTGCAAAACTTACTTCCGAGCTCTTGACCTGATGACTCAGCTGCTTTCTTCATATCTTCACTTAGACGCCTCACAGGTATCTCAAACTTAAGATATCCAAAATTAAAATGAGAGGATGGTTCAAGATGGCGGAGTAGGAGGACGTGCGCTCACTCCCTCTTGCAAGAGCACCGGAATCACAACTAACTGCTGAACAACCATCGACAGGAAGACCCTGGAACTCACCAAAAAAGACACCCCACTTCCAGAGACAAAGGAGAAGCCACAATGAGACAATGAAGAAATTGGGACTCAAAGACTCAAAATTAAGAGCTAGTGGACTTCCCAGGTGGCGCAGTGGTTAAGAATCTGCCTGCTAATGCAGGGGACTTGGGTTTGATCCCTGAGCCGGGAAGATCCCACATGCCGCAGAGCAACTAAGCCCGTGCACCACAACTACTGAGCCTGCGCTTTAGAGCCCATGAGCCACAACTATTGAGCCCATGTGCTGCCAACTACTGAAGCCCATGAGCCTAGAGCCTGTGCTCTGCAACAAGAGAAGCCATGGCAATGAGAAGCCTACTCACCGCAACAAAAAGTGGCCCCCGCTTGCTGCAACTAGAGAAAGCCTGTGTGCAGCAACGCAGCCAATAAATAAATAAATTTATAAAAAAAGTTAAAATGAATTGTCCACATCAAGTATATCTATATCTCAGATTTCCACTGATGAGAGTATCACACCATCATCAATCTAGTTTCCAAAGCCAGAAAATGGCTCCTTGAGGAATCCCCATCTCCTTTACTCCATACATAATCATTTTTATTATACCTCTAGAAATAGTAAATTTTTTTCTACTTCTCTCAGTATATACTTTTTCAATTGAAATCCATAATTTTCACTTGGACTACTCTAACAATTTTCTAACTTATCTTCCTGCTTCATTCATGACCTCCTGCAATCCATATTTACCCAGTAGCCATAAAAATCCACCTCCAAAACTTAAAATGTATTATGTCACTTTCCTTCACAAAACTTTTCAATGACTTTAAAATTCTTCTAAAAAACGTTCACTTTGAAATGTCAAAGTTTGTTTCAAATATTTCATAGCCAATATAAAATTCAGTAAATACTTATGAGTTATCTACAATGAAGCAGATCAAGTTCTAAGCACTGCTGAGTAAATCAAACAGTAAAAAAAGTTTGCTACTATATTCAAGCGTACATGCTAGTGAAAATAGCCACTATATTTTGAGTGATTACTGTAGACTTTACAATACTCTCATTTAGCTCATTCAATAACCCAATGAGATAATTAGGACTTTTCAGATGTATCTTTAACATCAGTGTCTTTATATCAGCAAAGCCATGTTTGAAGTAGTCTAATACTATTTTCTAAAATAATTAATTTATTCAATAGATATCCATTGAGAAACTACTATGTAGCAAACATCTGAACAGCAACAACAAAAAGTTCCTTGTGTTCAGAGTACACTCTATATGTGAAAATTGACAAATTATAATATAAATAGAATCAACATACAGTATGTTAGCTGCAAATGCTTCAGAAAAGGTTAGAAGGGAAATGAGGAAATTAGAGACGGGGGTTGTATTTAGCTGATCAGGTAAGGCCTCAGTGAGAATAGGATATTTAATTAAGACCTGGAATGGTGAGGGAATAAGCCATTTATAGATCTATGGAAAGAATGGTGTAGACAGTGGCTTATCAAATTCAAATACTCTGAGGCAGGAACATGCTTTATGTGTTCTTTGAGTGGCAAGAAGACCAATGGAATTGTAACAAAGTGAATTACATAGAGGATAGTATGAATTTAAGTCAGAAATATAGTTTCTTCATTTCCTAGGGCTGCTGTAAGAAGTACCAAAAACTTAGTGGCTTAATGCAACAAACACTTATTGTCTCATAGTTCTGGAACCTGGAAATCTGAAATTAAGGTATTAGCAGGTCCACACTCTCCCTGATCCTCCCCTGGGGCTTTTCTTGTCTCTTACTATCTTCTGGTATTTGCCAGCAATCTTTGGCATCCCTTGGTTTATGGCAGAATAACTCCAATCTCTGCCTCCACCCTCACATGTTTTCCCTCTGCAATGTCTCCGTATCTCTGTTTTGTCTTTATAGAGGGACACCAGTCATGGAGTAGGGTCTACCATAACCAAGTATGACCTTTTCTTAACTATTTATATCTGCAAAGACCCTATCTCCAAATAAGGTCATATTCAAGGTCACTCACTTCTAGGGAGATAATATTTAACCCACAACAGTCCACTGTCTGATCTCCAATAATTCACATCCATTACATGTGAAAAGTGTATTCATCTCATCCCAACACTTCTAAAAGTCTTAGCCCATTTCAGCATCAACCGTCAAATCCCAATCTAAAGATCAACTCAAAAAAGTCTCAAATCTCATCCCAAATGAAACTTACCTTTGCTGCAGGGCACTCTGCAGACTGCTGGGACCTCTGCAAGGGAGAGGATGGGCAGGGTGAACACAGAAAATTCAAGACCCAAGCCCTGCCATACAGTTTTGGGAGTTGTTTGGTTGCATAAGATGCAAGCTGTGATTGATAAGATGCAAGGCTATCCAACCCCTAAGAATGAGAAAGGGTTTGCAGGGATTTGGCGGCTTGGGGGTTTTGGAGGACTTTTATTCCCCACCTGGTGCAGCACCTCCACGTGTGACTGGGGATCAGAGCAGCAAGCCGCCTTTGAGAAACCAAAAATACCAGGGAAGCAGATTAAAGCTCTGGGCGTCTCCTAAGCAGGGATGCCATTTGGGTTAAGTTAGACGTGTCTGTAACTCCAGAAGGTGTGGGTTGGGCACTGTGGTTGAGACAACAAAAGGAGAGTGTACCCCTAGGTTTTGGTTCCAGCTCTGGAACTGGGGCAGAAACCTGATAGATGCCCCACAGAGCAAAAGCTCCTAGCAGCGTACAAGTGCTCCTCCAGGTAGAGCTTCCCGCAAAGGAACAGCATATCATGGTAAGAACTTCTCTTCATATCAAGAAGTGGGTTGAGAGTATATCCCATCACCCCACTTTTGTCACAGCTCAAACTCCCTCTGTGACTGCGAGGCAGGCCTAGTTGCAGCAGAGGAGCACCATGTCTGCCAGCCCATTAATTCTGGAAATGCAGGTGCTAGTAGGCTGGTAGAATATGCAGACTCTCCAAGTGCCCCCATCCTTATTTCTGTGGCGACTTCTGTGGCCTGTAAGAAGGGAATGGGAAAAATGTCCACTAATGCCTGGTATACTGATGCCTGGAAACAGGAATGAACTGCAGCAGTCGGCGGGATAAACTCAGGGTGGTTTGGCTGATAATCACTCACCAGCCTTGGCTATTAACCCTTTGCACTGACAGTTGGGCTGTTCTAAAGGGATTAACCTTATGGCTTGGACAATGGGAATCTGAGGACTGGATGATCATGAATAATCCCTTGCAGGGTCAAGATGTGTGGAAAAACATCTGGGTTTGCCCGCAAAAGCCCGAGGTAGTCCTTGCTGTTTTCCACGTCCTGGCTCACAAGGTGCTGGCAATGAGGAAGTCGATGCCCTAGGCCAGGTACAAACCCTGACAACTGGCCCTTCAGTAGATATAGCAGATTGGATGCAGTACCTAGGTGGGATGGCATATTATCAAGGATGCCAGATTGTCCTTGAAATACGACTTTGTTAATGCAGCAACTGCATGTCCTATGTATTCTAAACAATACCCAAGGCAACTGCCAGAGGACTCTGGGGCCATCCACCAGAATTCCAACCAGACTGACAAAATGATTACTTTCACTCCCTCCCTCCAAGTAAGAGTTCTAAATATGCCCTGGTTGGTGTGGACACTGCATCTGGTCTAACCAAATCTATCCCGCGTCACCACACAAACCAGGCTGCCACCATTAGGGGATTAGAGAAGCTGAGTACCATGTACAGATACCCTCCTTAACTAGACAGTGATCAGGCAACATTTTGTTTGAAAAATGGAACAGATGCATCCCCTGTGAAAACACCAGGCGCCATCATGCCTGGGGAAGGAGTTATCTACTGGAATTTGCAATGAGACATCCCACTAGAATGGGTGAGTTACTTTGCACCCATGGGTAAAGGGGAACTACTCAGTCTCCCCGGGATCCTGCTGCCCTGCTACAAGATGGACCTGTTGAAACGTACTATACATGGAATGGAACATACACCATCAAGAGAGAGGAGGAAGTGAGCATCCTCACCTGGCACATCCTGCCCCCCGTCCCTCTCCTCATGCCTGACAGTGCTGCCTTCCCTGGCCGACATGCGCAGTATGCACAACCAGATCAATTTCCTAAAGCTGCCTTCCTCTCTCTCCTCAAGGCCAGATGGACATGCGCTGTTTTCCACTGGTATGATTTTTTAGCCACTGTCTTTTTCCCCTCCATTGGCCTGGAGGATGTTATAGCACACATAGAAGCCCTTACCAAATTCACCCAGCAAGCCTTAATATGATAGCCAACAAAACCTGTTCTTGCTGAACATTGGAATGTCTCTGATGAAAAACAGGATGGTTTTGGGCATTGTTACTGCTTCACAGGGGATGCATCTGTTCCATTTTTCAAACAAAATGTTGTGTGCTCATATTTTGAGTCTGCTAAAGTGTCACCTTTGTTAAATCACATGAGGACACAAGTGAACACCCTGAGTGATCTGACCACCACCACCCCCCGTCCCGCCCCAGCCTAGGGGACTTAATAAATCAGTGGTTCCAATCATGGGGCTCTTGATGGGAAAAAATGTTACTTATTTTGGGAATCATTATCTTAATCTTTTTCTTTTGCATGTGTCTACACTGTTGCTGTGGTATCTGCATCCAGTGCAGCCAGATAGCCACCAAAGGAGCCACCTCGATGCCAGTGAAACCTCTTGCTGACAGCTCAGGGCACACTGAGGAAGAGGGGGCATGTGAGATTGTAAGAGCTGGTCATGAGGGATGGAGTGTTGGAGGAGGTGATCAAGAGAATGTGACCACTGGTTGACCCTCAAGCTGAAACCAGGAAATTAGAGGTGCCTTACCAGCTCCCCTATCCTTGGAATGTTAGTTTGCCCACTGTTCCCATAGCCAGAGCCATTATGAAGACGTAGCCTTCAGAGAGAACTCTATTTCCAAATAAGGTCACATTCGCAGGTCTCACTGATTAGAACTTCCACATATCTTTTGTGGGGAACACAACTGAACCCACGACCATACGATGTCATATGTGTCAGTTTCACCTGTACCATATATTTGTAATGCTACAGTATACAAAACAGTTAAAGTTTCTGATATCCTGCAGTTGACAGTATAAGAGGATTCAGAGACAAAAAATAAATATACCATATATGCCTGAATGCTAGGTAAGTGTTTTTTTCTTCCGTAAAGATTACTTAATAAAGCCAGTCAGTGATAATATTGTTTAAAACACTGTCTGGCTTTATAGAATGATCTTTTGGGAAGACATAGTGAGATTCTGAATATGAGCCATTAGGTGAATAGTAGGGCCATTTTCCGAATGAGGGAGGGTAGGAGAAAGGAAGCTTTGGGCAAAAACATCTGGAGACAGGTTGGGCAAGTTAAACTTGAGATACCTGCTAGGCAGTGACACTGAGTGGGTAGCTATATATAGGAAAATTGAGTTCAGAGTAAAAGTCCAAGCTGGAGATATAAACATGGAATCATCAACACATAATTAAACATTTGTATACATGAGTGTGGTGTTGTGATGCAATAAGATATATTTAATCTGTGTGCCCAGTTCCTGGCATAGAACTCCTAAAACCCTTGGAATTTTCTTAGTGATAGTGGTGAGAGGGACATTTTTTGTTAATTCAAAATAAGTCCCTTTCAACCACACTTGAGCTTATGCTAATGAGGTGACTCAGAGAATAGAGTCTGGTTGCCAGGGGAACAACCAAACATGCGACTAGAGGGTAGGAAATGTTATCCTCATCCAGCGTCCTCTGTGAAGGGGGGAGGGACTGAGTATGGACTTAATCACTAATGCCTAATAATGTAACCATGCCTATGTAATGAAGCCTTCATAAAACACCTAAACAATGTTTTGAAACGCTTCCGTGTTGGTGAACACACGGAGGTGCTGGGAGGGTGACACGCCCGGCACGGGCATGGAAGCTCTGTGCCCCTTCCCCAGACCTTGTGCTATGTGCCTCTTCATCTGATTACTTCTCTGTAACTTCTATTATATCTTTATAATAAACAAATCTAAGTAAATGATACTCTGAGTTCTGAGAGCTGTTCTAGAAGATGATCGTATCTGGGGAAGAGGTCAGGGGAAACCCCATTTTATAGGTGGTTCTCAAAAGTACAGAAAACACAGACTTGCAGTTGACATCTGAAACGGGGATGGTCTTGTGGGACTGAGCCTTTTACCTGTGGGTTCTGCAATAATTCTGGATATTTAGTGCCAGAATGAATTAAATTGTAGGACAATAAGCTGGTATCCACAGAGTATTGCTTGGTATGGAAAACCCAAACATTTGGTGTCAGCAGTGTCCTGTGAGCAGAGGGGATCAAGTTTATCTTTTAATAAGGCTTGGAGTGATCATCAAGGGTGTGTGCATAGACAGAAAAGACTGGGATAAAGAGCAAACCCTGAAGCACTTTGAAGTCCAGTTGGGAAGATGATAAACCAACAGCAACAAAAGAAACAAAAACAAGAAAAGACCCATCACCTTCAGTTCTTCTCAAGTCAATTCAGTTACAGAAATTGTGCCTATTTATGATTCTATTACTCAAAAATTTATCGCAAACCCCAAATATCAATTTATATAATGCTAGAATATTGTTGCATTCCTCAGTCTGTAGATTTTACGTCTATCTTCACTGTTATATGGCCTGTCCAGGAAGTCAGAGACTTTAGCTGTTTTCTTTACTATAACAAAATAAATACAGAACAGTGCCTAACATGTGGTGGCTACAGGGTTTCAATCATTCTGTGATAAAAATATACACAATCTTTATATTGTTAAGTACTCTAAATTTCCACTTTATCCGCTAGCACTCAATAAACAGAAAAGACTGGACAAAAGTCAAAAATAAGGTACAGGTGACGCTTGAACAACATGCGGGTTAGAGGCACCCCCCCCAGTTGAAAATCCATGTGTAACTTTTACCTCCCCCCACACTGAGCTACTAATAGCCTCCCATTGACTGGAAGCCTCACTGGTAACATAAGAAGTCAACTAACACATAGTTTGTATGTCGTATATATTATATATGTGTTCTTACAATAAAATAGTAGAGAAGAGAAAAGATTATTTAGACAATCATAAGGAACAGAAAATACACTTGTAGTACTCTCCTGTATTTATCCATACTGTACGTTTACGTGGTCTGTTTACGAGATGAATGGTCTGTCATTACATACATCAATATTGTCTTATCTTTTTTTTTTTTTTTTAATTTTTTTTTTTTTTTTTTTGGCACATGGGCTTAGTTGCTCCGTGGCATGTGGGATCTTCCTGGAGCAGGGATCGAACCCGTGTCCTCTGCATTGGCAGGCGGATTCTCAACCACTGCGCCACCTAGGAAGCCCAATATTGTCTTATCTTGTACAAAACACTGTAGATGTTCCATGGAATACTAACACGAGTCATCAAAAATAAGACAGTGTGAAAAAGAAATCCGTGTATTCAAGTATAATGATTAGTGCATTAATAACGAAGAAGCAACAATATGATGGCTTTATGGTGGCCTGCTGTGATCGATATGATTGCGTCACAGTGGCCTAACCTATACACTAATAAATGAATTGTTTAAAAATATTTATGGCATATAATATTTCAGTCATATTCATAAAATAATATTGGCAACCTATGTGATAGGCTGATACCCAGTTTCTCTGATTATGAGAGAGAGAGAGAGAGGCATACTATACAGTAATGTAATTTCTTGAAAGCAAAGTTATAAAACAGTAAGAAAACTAACACAATATTAATTTTATATTAAATATTACTCACCTTAAAGCTTGTGTAAGGATAGGCTTCCACTCAGTACAAGTCGCCCACATGATGTTCTACACGATGAGCACTTAGGCAATGATGAGGATGAGGACACAAACATGACAAAGACGCCGACACACGTACACAACAGATAAGTTTATTAACTGTATGGCATGATGATTATTTACTGTTTATTCAGTGGACGTGGATCATCTCACCACAAAGGTCACTATCCTCCTTGTATTCACATTGAGTAGGCTGAGGAGGAGGAGGAAGAGGAAGGGCTGTTCCTGCTGCCTCAGGGGTGGCAGAGGTGGAGGAGGTGACGGGGACACAGGAGAGGCAGGCACATTTGATGTAACTTTACAGAAATACACCATAATTTCTATCTGCTGTTTTGCTTTTTCATACTCAAAAAGTGTTTGTATAAGGCACCAATCGTCTTTCAACCGTTCTCTTTAGTTTCACTGTCCATATCATAGAAGTATCCATGTTGTAAAAGAAGTCAAAAGCAATCTTGCCTACTCAGAATGCTTCTGCTAGGTTGTCTAACGTCAGTTTGTTTTCTGCACTCCTTCTTCTACTTCTTCTTCCTTATTGTCTGGCACTTGTTTGGAAACACATCTCCATCGTCTTCTATTAATTCCTCTGGTGTAGTGTCTATTAGCTCTTGAATTTCTTCGAGATCAGTATCTTGAAAACCTTCACTCCTCTCTCCCCTCAACCTTTTCTGCCACATCCGCAGTCTCTGTCATGGTTTCCTTGATTGACTCTGTCATAAATCCTGTGAATTCATGCATGACATCTGAACACAGTTTTCTTTAGAAATTTACTCCTGCTTGATGGCTTTTACAACTTTTCCTGTAACAATGATGGCATCTTCAATGGTGTAATCCTTCTGGATTTTCATGATGTTCTATCAGGGGTCTTTCTTCCATAGCACTGACAATACTTTCCATGGAGTACCATGTGGAATGAGCCTTTAAGGTCCTTACGACCCCCTGATCTAGAGGCTTAATTAGAGATGTTGTGCTTGGGGGCAAGTAGAACACTGACAGCTTCAGTGTTTAATGTATGAAGTTCTGGTTGGCCAGGGGCATAATCCAATATCAAAAGAACTTTAAAAGACAGTCCCTTACTGGCAAGCTACTTCCTGACTTCAGGGACAAAGCATTGACGGAACCAATCCAGAAAAAGCGTTTTCATTGTCCAGGCCTCCTTGTACAACAAAAAGACTGGTGGCTGTTGTTTATCTTTTCTCTTCAAAGGTCTGGGGTGAGCAGCTTTATAGATATGGGGAGCCTGATCGTAAATCTGACTGCATTTGTACAAAAACAGTAGAGTTTGCCTATCCCTTCCTGCCTTAAATCCTGGTGTTCTCTTCTCCTCCTTACTAATAAATAGTTTTTGTGGTATTTTTTTTTTCCCAGAATAGGACACTGTCATCTAGATTAATAATCTTTTCAGGTAGATATCCTTTCTCCTCTTATGATTTCTTTAATGGTATCAGGGAAGTCACCTGCTGCTTCTTGGCCAGCAGAAGCTGCTTCTCTTGTTATCTTGACATTTTTTAAGCCAAATCTCTTTCTAAAATTATCAAACCATCCTTTGCTGGCATTAAATTATCCAGCTTTAGATCCTTCACCTTCCTTCTGCTTCAAGTTGTCATTTAATAACTTCATTTTTTCCTTGAATTATATTAGGATCTACTGGTATGCCTTTCTTATCCTGCACCCACACAGAAACTGCATTCTCAATACACAATAAAAAGGTATTTCTCAAAAAAGTGCAAGGTTTTTGCATCTGCATCTACTTGTGTAGCTGTGGGAAACAAAGTTCACCTGTCCAATTACCAAAGAAAGGACATGGAAGCTGGGAGCACAGGAAAGAGAGACTTTAATAACGGTCTTGCAAAAGCAGGGTCTGGGACAAGCACACCCTAGGACAGCCACGGCAAGCATTTTATCCCCTAGTTCGCAAATCCCTCCCCTGGTTCCTCATTGGCTGAGTACTACAGGGTTCACATGCTTTCCTGAATGTTGTCTACCTGAGGTTACCATATGTACTTTGTTACTATTTGATTGGAGGGCTTAGACTCATCCCTCATCATGAGGGACTGTTACCATGCCTCCCTTTGTTCTGTTACTTTGGCTGCAAACTTTTGCCCTTTATTTCTGGTATGAGGCTTTGGTCACATCCACAAACTTTTACTACATTCCTTGGAAATGAATCATCAGACATCTGTTATCTCTCACGTAGCTGCAGGGACAGCTTCTCGAATTTCCTTTTCTTTTTTTACAGTGGTTCTTAGGCTGGACTCATTTGTCTTAAAGTAGCAGACAACCTCAGCTACAGACCTCAATTTACAGTACAAATCAAACAATTAAACTTTTCTTGTAATATCATGGCTTTACCTCTTGGGAGAACATCCAGCACCACTAGGGGTACTTTGTTTAAGGCCATGGTATTATTCAAGGTTTACAGTATTGCTCTAAACACAATGAAAAATACACAAGAACAGCAGGAGATCACTTTTTACTGTGATATGCAATTTACTGAAGAGGCAAACTGCTCACATGGAGGTGATTGGTGTCACATAGCGTTTTAAGTAAATACCTGCAACACTTGAGTTCACCACAATAGCAACAGAAGGTGGCTGCAAAATTATTACAGTAGTACAGTGTGCACTACAATTAATTTTGTGCCATTATACTGTGAATTTACGTTTGTTTAAATTTCTCTTGACTGAGAATGGCACCCTGTATGGTTTACAAGTGTGTGCATAATTTTGATAACTTTTAAATTTTTATAATAGATGTCTGTGTATCTTATGGTAGTAAATAATAAAACAGAAAGTACCCACATATATTTTATGCATTCATGACAGCTGGCTTTTTCTTATTTTTTATATTTCTAGACTACAAAGTTTTTTCAAATTGTCACAAATCTCCAAAAATTTTCCAACATACTTATTGAAAAAAATCCACATATAAGTGGACCCACACAGTTCAAACCCATGTTTTTCAAGGGTCAACTGTACTTTTTTTTTTTTTAATTCGCTGTGTTGGGTCTTCATAGTTGCTGAGAGGGGGCTACTCTTCATTGCGGCGCACAGCCTTCTTATTGTGGTGGCTTCTCTTGTTGCAGAGCATGGGGTTCTAGGTGAGTGGGCTTCAGTAGTTGTGGCACACAGGCTCAATAGTTGTGGCTTGGGGGCTCTAGAGCGCAGGCTCAGTAGTTGTGGCTCATAGGCTTAGTTGCTCCATGGCATGTGGGATCATCCTGGACCAGGGATCGAACCCATGTCCTCTGCATTGGCAGGCAGATTCTTAACCACTGCACCACCAGGGAAGTCACTCAACTATACTTTTTAGAAATAAATTTTTCCATTCAAAATGTTATTTTGACAGACAATAGGGATCAGATGCTCTAAATCTTTTATTCTTAGCTAGCCTTTTGAAACTGAGTCCTAAAATATTCCTGACATTTTTAATCTTATCTAAAAGTTCATGGCAGAATATTCTAGATCATTTAAGTGTATAAGAATATATTATTATAGGGCTTCCTAGGTGGCACAGTGGTTAAGAATCTGCCTGCCAATGCAGGGGACACAGGTTCAATCCCTGCTCCAGGAAGATCCCACACGCCACAGAGCAACTAAGCCCATGCATCACAACTATTGAGCCTGAGCTTTAGAGCCCATGAGCCACAACTATTGAGCCCATGTGCTGCAACTACTGAAGCCCATGCGCCTAGGGCCTGTGCTCCACAACAAGAGAAGCCACAGCAATGAGGATCCTGCACACCACAACGAAGAGTAGCCTCCACTCACCGCAACTGAAGAAAGCCCGTGCACAGCAAAAAAAGACCCAACACAACCAATAAAATAGATAAATAAATAAATTAATTTAAAAAATCAACTTCTAAAAGAATACATTATTATAAAAAAAGCTTGCTGAAACATGAAATTTATTATATCAGACATCCTATTTGGAGCTCATTCAAGGTAGTACATGATTGAACATTATCAGCAAGGCCCGAAAACGTGTTTATAGTGAATACTGTATGGATGTATATATACACCCCATGTGTAGTAATATAGTAATATTTTAATTCAGTCAATAAAAGTCAATCTCTTTTATTTGGCTTGAAAATGTTACTATAGCTTAAACTTCTGAAATGATACAAAAATATTGACACTGGAAAAAGCAAGTGTATGATATGACCAGATTATTTTTATTCATATTTTATATTTGATTCATGTAATTTGTAATCACAAAATTAAGTGTTAAATATATTAGAAATCATACTACTCCTATTATTTGAATCAAAAAACAGACAGCATCTAATGATAGAAACATTTCTCAAATGTCCCACTTTATGGCCATAGCACAATAAGAAAAATAGTTTTATCTATCTTAATAATGGAATTGAATAATCTAGTAAATAAAATATGGAATGATCTAGTAGATTGTGTTGCCCCTAAATTTGTATGTTGACGCTCTAACCGTGAGTACTTTAGAACGTGACTGTATTTGAAGATAGGGTCTTTAAAGAGGTAATCAAGTTAAAAATGAGGCCTTTAGGGTGGCGCCTAATCCAATCTGACTGGTGTCCCAATAAGAAGAGGAGATTAGGATACATGAAAAGACATGGGATATGCATGCTCAGAGGAGAGAGCATATGAAGCTACAGAGAGAAGGTGGCCATCTGCAGGTCCAGGAGGGAGACCTCAGAATGCAGTCTTGGACATTTAGCCTCCAGAACTGTGAGAAATAAACTTCTGTTTTTTAAGCCACCCAGTCTGTGGTATTTTTGTGGCAGCCCTAGCAAACTAATACACCAATAAAGGTTTTTTGAATACGTAATTACAAATTCTCAAGAAATATAAAAGAAAGAAAAAGTGCTTAACACTAAAACCATACCAAATGTAATGCGATTTCTGATGGTTTAGAAGAAATTTTAGACACTGAAAAATCTGAAGTTATTATCAGGATGAATTATTACTGTATTTCAGAAGTAAATGCTATCTGAGAGCATTTCCCCTGACAGAATATAAAATATAACAGATTTTAGACTTTTTACTTTATTTTAAAATATTGAGTCTGGAAAAAAAACAATTAATCACCTTGCCATGAATGATTTAGCACTGAATTCTAATGATAAATTTCATTTTCTACTAAATAAGAAAAATGTAGCATAAATGGTTGAAAATTTTGATATACTACATTAATTAAAACATTTTATTTTTCCTTATTAAATATTTTATATTTTCCTTATTAGATAAATTAACATATTTATCAAATATGTTATTTGATAACATCATAGAAGGCATACAATATGGTTATTTTCCTAGTTTCATTTGTGGATAATAGCAGAGACTGTATAAATGCAAATTTTAATTTTATATTCTTATTAACTTTGTTATAAAACTGTGCACAATCATTGAAATATTAAAAAACTATTTCAGCTTGTTCTCTCTTTCTACTTCTCTCTCTCATTTCTTTCTCTTTCTCAGTACTTCCTTGGGAAGTGCCTAAAGGAATTTCTTATTTTGTTTTAGGAGTCAACTTAATGTGTTATGTTTTCTAAAAATTTTAAAGTAAAACTTACTTTTTTGAGGATTTTGTTTGTTTTTTAAGCAGAATTTGATATTTTATCTTTTCTGTGAATATCTTATATAATATTTTATAGCACTTATCACATTCTGAAAAATAAGTAATTACTTTGTTGACTTTCCTGTTCAACATAATTGTCTCAGTTCTTAGCTCTATGCGTGGTTACTATAGTGGGATCTTACTGAATTAAAGACTCATTCAAAGAGAAAAGAATGGATTTTAATAAGGTAAATACAAATATTTATGATGCTGTGCTATATTTTGACTAACACATGTTTCAGATATAACCATATCGTTGTATACAGAGAATGGCAAACTACAATGGGGCAAAGGTGTTAGAGGCAAGAGCTGTGGAGAATGACTTGTATGATCAGACAATAGACTAAAGTACTATAAAAATGAAATAAAATGAGCTATCACTTACTGTCTAATCACAAGCCAACATTATCATATACATGGAAACTATACCTGCATATATAAATATAGTATATTTACATAGACATACATGCACATTTATACAAGTTATATACGTATGTACAATTTCTAGATAAATGCCCAGTTTTCAAACAATAGTTTGTTAGAGAAGAATTGGGAAAATGGTTAATATTCTAGAAAAAAAATCTTGTAAAGGCACAAAAGTTGCATGTGGCTCATAGTATGGCTGTTCCTTTCTTTAGCTTCAGGGAGAAAGGTAATGTCAGAGAGAGATGGTGCAGTCTTAATTTGCGGATTAGCAGAATCACAGAGAAAATGAGCCAACGAGCCAACTTAATAAATCTTTAAAGAGTATTCCTGTGTGAATTTGAGAATGTAAAGTCTAATTTACTGAAAAGAAAATGTAATGGCTAAACAAATGAAAGAAAGTGCACAATGAGTGGGTGTACACTGACTCCCAGATGAACATGTACTGTTAACCTAAGGAGATTTTTTTTTAATTTACCAAGCTAAGGGTGGTTATACCCACCAAGTAAAGCCTGTCTAGTTAGATCTGAAGATAAAATTCTTTCTTTGTCTAGTTGATTTCAACTCACTGGTATAAGCCCTGGGGCAGAATAATATTTACAGTAGACAGGCATTATAGTTAAGGCTGGGAAGAACTGGGCTAAAAAGTGCAGGGGAAATTCATGTCCTCTTTGCTTTTATTGCATCTAGACCTTCACATGTGAGAATATCTCTTGTACATTGTTTTCTATGTAAATTGCAAAAGAATTGAATGGAAAATGTGCATGAAGTGACCATTCTGCTAATCTCTTTCCTATTTGTGTTGCTATGATTTATTCTTTTCAGAATAAGTTTTTTCGCTATCTCAGATTTAACCTAGTCCAACCAAAAAATTAGTTATGACCTAGTAACACAGATCTGAAAAAGAATACTAAAGTTAATGCAAATCTAAACTCATTATTATTCAACCAATGGAGTCAGAGATACAAAATGACCAGCTAGAGTCATTCAGAAGGTACACACACATTTGCTGACTTCTACTGCAGCACTTTCCCATCATAACATGCCACTCATGACAAGACACTATATTCTTCATTATGTCGATGAAGGAAGTGATTGTACAGAATCATACTTAAGTATGACTAATAAATAAGTTTATTCCAAAAATGAAAAGTAGGTCTCAAATCCATAACAATATTTCACAAAGACACAGATAGCTTTTTTATCCAATTATTTTTATTGTGGCAAAATACATACAACATAAAATTTACCATCTTATCCATTTTTAATGTATAGTTCAATGGTATTAAGCACATTCCTATTGCTGTGTAACCTTCACCACCATCCAGCTCCAGAAATCTTTCATCTTGCAGAACTGAAAATCTATACCACTAAACAATAACTGTTCATTCTGCCCCTCTTCATTCTGCCCCTCTCCAGCCCCTGGCAGAAACCATTCTATTTTCTGTCTCAAGTTTGGCTATTCTAGGTTTCTCAGGTAAGTGGAATCAGAGAGAATTTGTCTTTCTGTGAGTGGCTTATTTTACTAAGCCTAATATCCTCAAGGTTCATCTATGTTGTAGCGTGTGTTAGAATTTCCTTCTTTTTTAATGCTGAATAATATTCCAATGTATGTATATACCATATTTCACTTATCGATCATCTGTCGATGGACACTTGGATTGTTTCCACCTTTTAGCTATTTTGAATAATGCTACTGTCAACATGTATGTACAAATTAATCTTCAAGATTCTGTTTTCAGTTCTTTTAGGTATGTGCCCAGAGTCGAATTGCCGGATCATATGGTATTCTATTTTTAATTTTTCAAAGAACAACCATACTGCTTTCCACAGTGGCTATCCCATTTTACATTCCCACTAACAGTGAACAAGGGTTCCAATTTCTCCACATCCTCACTAACACTTGTGATTTTCTGTGTTTTTTTTTTTAAAGAGTTGTCATCCTAATGTGTATGAAGTGATACTTCTTTGTGATTTTGATTTGCATTTTCCTAATGGTTAGTGATATTGCACATCTGTTCATGTGCTTATTGGCCATTTGTATATCTTTGGAGAAATGTCTATTCAAGTCTATTACCCATTTTAAAATAAAGTTGTTTGGTTTTTTGTGGTTTAAAGAGTTTCTATACATTCTAGATATTAATCACTTATCAGATATACAATTTGCAAATGTTTTCTCCCATTCTGTGAATTGTCTTTTTATGCCATTGATAGTGTCTTTAGAGGAACAAAAGTTTTTAATTTTCATGAAGCCCAATTTGTCTAATTTGTCTTTTGTTGCATGTGCTATTGGTGTCATATCTAAGAAATCATTGCCTATTTCAATGTTGTGACATTTTTGCCCTATGTTTCTTTCTAAAAGCTTTCTAGTTTTAGCTCTTACATTTAGGTCTTAAATCCACTTTGAGTTACTTTTTGTATACAGTGTTAAGTAAGGGTCTAAATTCATTCTTTTGCATGTGGATAGCCAGTTTTCCGAGCATCATTTCTTGAAAAGGCTTTTCTCTCTTCACAGAATAATTTTTGGCACACTTGTTGAAAATCATTTGATTTTAATACGTTCTTTTTAGATAGCTTAAATTTGATTGTAGAATAAGGTCACCTCTATACAGAAAGGTCTGTTTCTGGGTCACCTTTATATAAAGAGATTTTCTTTCTTGATAACCTTTAATGGATTTTTAAACTTTTGATAACTAAAAAAATAATTAAATGGTAAATTTTAGTCTCTGGTTATGGCCATTTTATGAGCCAATGTAAACTATTTTTATACTTAATTTCTGTTCCTTTTTCATATATTTCTATATATTTGAGCACGTGCATGCACACACACATACACACATAAAACTATTCATATACCATGTATTTATCCATTTATCTGTATTATTGATATACTCAAGTATCTATTGTTGATGACCCAGTAAATGACAAAGCATTGTGAAGGGTTCTGAGGTCGCAGTGGTAAAGAGACCAGGCCTTCCTTCTTAAAGCCACTCTACATAAAAATAGGTAAAGATCCTATGAGGTCATAGGAACCATTATTAAGAGACACAGGAAGAGTGTAGCAAACATCCTTAGCTTAGGGAAAGAATATTAGAGGAAAGAGTAGAGGAAAATGGCCTTAGCTGTATACAGTATACACATGCACATACATATATGCTACATTGTATACATACACTACATTGTATATATAGTAATGCAATATATATGATATAATTACACATGCACTAAAGTATCATATATAATGCCATACATGTGTATACATATTTGAGATATATAATAAATCATTCTCTACAATTAAAACATTTCTTATATTTATATGAGAACAGGCAAGGCACATATAAACTATTCTACCATAATGAACATACACTAAGTTGCCTAAAATAATTCATGAAATTAGTTTTAAAAGCTCTCCAAAATTTCTTATCTATAAATCAGTCTGCTTCTTACCATAAAGTAATATGCTTCAAATTTCATTCCTTTACACTACAGATTATTATTCTCCTTATAAGAGTGAAAAAGAGCTCTGCACTAAAAAATAGATCTAGCATTCCCATTAAAGATAAATCTTCCTTTGGAATTACATCAAAGGAAACTGATTCCAAATAAGACTGTCCATGTCAGACAAAACACCTACACTGCACCCTTAATAGCTACCTCTTGCTAAAGCTATCATCTTAGAAACTTTAAAGGCAGTGGCATAAAAAGCAGAGCTTTGTGAACTATAGTCCATTAGATGAACTGCTGGAACAGGAACTTTAATCTCTCAGGGTTTGATGGAGACCAAAATAGAGGTGTTGGTTTCTTCCAGCAAATTAAAGCTGCTCTCTTTTTTTCTCAACCATGGAGTTAAATCCATGTTTGGACTTCCCTAGGTGAAGCAAAGCAAACCCCATGCTGTGATCACAACTTCCCCCTCTAATACTCCTCAATCATAAACTGCTATTCTATTTGAATGCCTTTCTTAAGACAGATCTAAGTGAATCTTGTCAATGTGATGTATTGTGTGATGATCTCATTGAGGATACTCTGGAGTTCACTTGAATGTGAATGTAGCTATCCCAACTTACTCTGCCACTTTGCCTTTCAGAGGCTTTCAGTTTTAGTATAGAGAAAACTTAAGAGAAATTTCAGCCTAAAGTCAATGAAGGCTATGCATTTTCTTAGCAGTGAGAATGAGCCAGAATGGCAAGATCATAATGACACTATTTAGCTTTGTTTCAATTCTGCTTAACCAGCTCCCATAAGAAAATTAGCCTTATTTTACTATTTAACAAATATATCCTAAGGAAATAATTGAAATAGATGATTACTTTTTGCATTTGTTATTACAAAAGAATTTGAATTTGAAATGCAGTAGAATAAAACTTTTTAATAAGATTTGCAGACATTAAGTGAATGCTTTCAAAATCTGCTGAAATAAGCTTACTTTTCAAAAATTACCAACTTGAAGTAGATGCTCAAATGCAGCCATATACAAAAGTACATCTTATAATGATGCACAAGAAAAAAGAAGCAGATAGAAAGTGCACCCTGTTTAACAATTATTCTTCATCACAAGGGGCTAACATGTCCAAATTACAACCTCCATCTCTCTCTTCTCCCCTAATCAGTTCCTTCTTTCCTTTCTCCTGCCCCCCTCCCCAACCTCTCCCTGCCCCAACACACACTCTTTTCCTTTCTAATTCTCTACCTCTCTCCCTTTTCTTTTCTTTTGGAAACATTATTGAAAAGAATCTGGGTGCCCAGCAGGGCACTTAGCTAGAAAATGTAAACAAAGTTTCTCCTATCCCTGAGATTTTAGAGCTTCTATTAATGCACTGCCACACTTGAAGTACATTCAGCTGTCCTTAAAAATCAAAGAAAACACTCTTTTTCAAAGACATGAACACTACCCTTTACTCTCCAATAATGCCTAACAGGGCTTGACAAATTCTACTTTTATTTAGCATACGCATGCCTGTAATGACAGGTTATATTGGTAAACAGAGAGGAATCATTATATTAGTGAATTTAAGATACAGCTATAGGTTGATTATAAAAACAGAATTATTTTCTTACTTAAATAGCACATTTTTTTTCCAAGCGAAGTAGAAGCAATATATTTTGCAAATTTTCTTCCGAGTGATGTAAATTCTCTCCCACCTCCAAGTAGCTTTCAAAATTTAACTCTTACATTTAAGATTCAGAACATTTGTCATACTCACATTCTACATAAGGTTACAAGCACATATCCTTCATGTAAATTATCTGAAAGATCTCATCCGGATCATGGGAAGAAACTTCCCATCTGTTAAAATCTGGTTCTGAATATATAGCATAGCATATACAGCAATTCAAATCTGTTAAGTGAATCTATTAATATTTATTCAATATTTTAACAAATTACCCAATTTTACTCTTTAAATTTCATTTTTCCATATATTTAAGTGACCCTTCCCTACCTTTTTAGGTAGGAAAGTAATCACTTAAGGATAATTGGACATCTAAAGAACTTTGGTGAACTGAACTATAGTACAGTGGTACTTACATGAGCAAAATAGCTCTAATTTTGATTTCTAACTGCTACAGTACAATGTCAATAGGATCAAACTCAGGCAAGAGGGACTCAATTCATGTTTACACGTGGAAACCATACAAAGGTCCGTGGTTAATCTACTGAAAGTTTGGCAGTCTGTTTCACATCACTGAGAAGCCAGCCTAAGCTCTACTTCTCTGTTGCAGCATCCTGTGTCCTTGCACCGCCCACAAAAAATTCTTTAGGGGCAGAAAAATCATCAAAGCTGTCATGTGTCCAATGAAATCCTTAATCTTTGACATCTTTAAAGCATGGGAGTACTTGACAACAGCGGATAAACGTGGAACATCTTCTAGAATACCAACTTTACATTAAACATGTAACATTAAAACAAAAAGCAAATAAATGCACACTTTATGTTCATTTTTAACAGATGTGACATCCCTCAAGTTCCTGCAACTGTTTGTATGGTTTCGTCACACTTTGAAAAGCTCTATATAAGAACATCGTCACTTCTGCCACAAAAGCAATTATAATTCTTAAAGTCTCTATTAGGAACATCTAAAACAGGTACCACTTTTTTTCTGACAGGTCACATAAATCTCAAACAAGCTCTTCCCTAGGTGACACTGCGTGGGCCAAAAGGCAGGGGGGGTAGACATTATTTTAGCCTAACTGCACTGACAGTATTTATACCTCTTAACTTACCAAATACAATACTCTTGACCTGTCATTTCATTTGTGTGAAATGATTCAAATGTACAGAAAATTAAAGATTTCAACCCAACAGACTTCAAATTAAGTGGTAAGAGCAAAGGCAATTCAAATATTAACGTGGCACAATTCTCCATTAGTGGTTTTAAAATGCTCATTTAAAGAAGGGATGAGTTCGCTTGCTTAGATATCTGAAATACAACTTTATTCTGATTCTAAACGAAAAGGAATGGGAATGACAGTAACAAACTGAACATTGTGATGTGACCGCAGCAGTCTTCTATTTGAAACTCAAGGAGGAAACAACTGGGTTCCAAAACACCTAAATATGCAGGTCCAAAAAATGAAGGTTTTTTTTTTTTTTAACTGCCACATTCACTCCGAAGCCCATTCATCTCCTTCAGCATCCCAAAGATTAAGCACATGTTCTGCTTAGCTATATAATAAAGTGGCAAACACGCTGCACCACTGACATCACAGGACAGTTGCCTATAAAACTAGACTTCTGACGCTGGGCTCCAGCTTCGCTTTCTCACAGGTCATCATCTTCATCCGGGAGGGCAGTTGTCTGAGCAACCTCTAGATCGTGCTCGTACTGTGCTGCCAAGGCTGGGTCCATGACCACCTCTGGCGGGGCGAGAGCAGGCATGGCGACAAACTCCAGGTTAGGGTCTCTGATCAGTTTTCTAGCAAGCCAGAGGAAGGGCTTTTCAAAGTTGTAGTTACTTTTGGCAGAAATGTCATAGTACTGAAGATTCTTCTTTCGGTGGAAGACAATTGACTTTGCCTTAACCTTTCTGTCCTTAATATCCACTTTGTTGCCACACAACACGATGGGGATGTTCTCACACACTCGTACCAGATCTCTATGCCAGTTGGGCACATTCTTGTAAGTAACTCTCGATGTGACATCAAACATTATAATGGCACACTGAGCTTGGATGTAATAGCCATCTCTCAGTCCGCCAAACTTCTCCTGACCAGCTGTATCCCACACATTGAACTTAATAGGTCCTCTGTTGGTATGGAACACGAGGGGGTGGACCTCAACACCCAAGGTAGCTACATACTTCTTCTCAAATTCACCAGTCAGATGACGCTTCACAAATGTAGTTTTTCCAGTACCCCCATCACCGACCAATACAAGTTTGAACTGAACTTGGGGTTCTCCTTGGGCAGCCATCGTGATGTTACTTCCAGAAGGGTCTCCGCGCCCGTCTGACTGAGGGCTGGAAAGGTGGCGGAAGCCTAAATAGCACATTTTAATCTTCATTATGGAAATCAGTATGTGAAAACCGTGACTAGAGTTCTGACTTTCCCTTCTTTCCATTTTTTAATCCTAGGCAATGGCATCCATCTATCATAGCAAAACTCAAAATTTTAGGTAATATTGAATTATGAAACCCCCCAACTTCCCAGTACTGAACCGAATTAGTTCCTAAATTTTAGTTTGTAAAACGCCTAATTATTCTTCTCACCTGGGATTATGGTGAACACTTCTTAGTTGGCCCCAGTCCTTTCTATTCTCGTCTTTAGTCAGTCTGTCTTTCATACTGCCAGAGTTTTATTTCTAAAGCAAAGATTAAATTATGTAGCAACTTAGCTTAGAAACATCCAACAGCTTTCAGATGTCTGGATCTTGTCTGAATTTCTTAGTGTGATAGTTTAGGCCCTTTACACTCTCATCCCAGCTTCATTTGCCACCTGGTTGTTTATATTATTTTAAACATAGCCAAAGCAACAGTGTTCTAAAGTATCATGCTCTTGGATGCCATTGTGCCTTTGGATATTTCTATTTCCTTTTTTTGGAATAGCCTTCTTCCACACTTAGTCCTAAAGAAGACTCGATAATGCCATGCTTTGAGATTCAGTCCAAATATCAACCCTATGGTGAAGGCTTCTTCACATCAGCACTCTCCTCACCCACACCCCTTAGAGAGCACTGACAGCTTTGTATTACAAGTATCTGTTTCTATGCATGCGTTCAACAGAAGTTTACCTGCCAAATCACTCTCTTCACTTTTATTCTCTGCACAAAATTTTCCAAGGTCTTGCATTCCTTAACTCAAAATTCACCAATTAAAAATAAAATAATGTAGTTCCAAGAGAAATATGGTAGCAGTGTATTTTGTTGGAAGCTGTGTTATTTATCATTAATAAATAATTCATTAACTAAATAACCAATTAATTTAGGATCCAGCCTCAATGGGCATTGAATCCTTATAGTGGAGATGGAATCACCAGATAACAAAAAAAGAATAATAGTTTTCCATCCAGTTATGTTTGGAAAACTATCTTATTTGAGAATAAAAATCTTAAGAACTTGAATCCTTTATTGTATTATTTTTAAATCCCATCTCATTTATTTTAAACATTAGCATTTTATTCTTATCTTGGTAGTTTAGGTACTTAGTTATATTGTCTCTGATTTGTTTTCCTTTAAATTCAGTCAAGGAATAGAAATAGCACAGATCTGGGAAGGGTTGCAGGGACACTGAAAGAAGGCTAGGAGGAAGGGAGTGAAAGTGGAGCATGAAAGGGAGGTCATGAATTCAGATAAGTGATAATATGGTTCTCCCACTAGACTCCTCTTTGCTGCTCCTGAGACAAGTTGCCCTGGGTCTGGAAGCAAAAGAGAGATAATCATACTGGAGGACATAGAACATGAGAAGGCTTTTTACAGAGATAGCCAAAACTTTTTTATGTAACAAAATACTTCATGGTGTGAGGATTTATGGTAGCTTTCTTTTTTTATAAAACTAGGAGGAAAGAGTTAAAATGTTCTCATGGCGTTTGGTTGAAATATGCATCTAATCTACCTCTTAGATATCCACTATCACTATGAATTTGTTCAGATAAGTTAACAAACAGGGCAGTCAATAAATCCAAACTTAACATGTAGAAAATTTCAAAAGATTATGTAGTAAGAACTGATGTTTGTTTCACAGAATCTGATAATGTTATTGCTAGAAGGGAGTTTAGACATAAATCAAGGGCCACTTCTTCATTTTACACAGAAGATATTAGGGAACTGAGTTCTGGAACCAATATACACATACTGAAAGTCACATAGTCAATTAGTTGTGGAGCCAGTACCTGAATCTAGATTCCATTTATCATCTGCTTGCATTTTCCCACATAGCTCTATTTTCATTAGGTAAGTGATAAATTATTCTTCTTTATAAACTCTTGCAAAACATGTCCCCCAACTTCCTTCCCAGTTTCCTCCCAAGATCTGTCCTTGACCAACAGCCTTCCAATCTTTCAAGTTAAACTTTTGTAGTATCCTCCTCTAGTGCCTCCTAAATAAATTTCCAAGCAAGTTTATGCTCTAGAACATGAAGCCTGATGGCTTAAATCATACATACCGACTTTAAAAGCAATTTAGGTAGTGTTAATATTTTTAGGCAAGTTACAAATATTTCCTTTCAAGAGGAAGTAGCTCCATATTTTCAAACTTACTGGTTATTAGAGGGTTGTTTTTATCATTTTTGCTTTTCAGTTTGAAAACTGCAACCCCTGACCTATTGTCTGCAGTAAGAGAGGGAAGAGACATAGGGACCTTGGCTGACAAACGTTGCTCATGAATTCTCAATTAGTCTCTCTCTAAAGGATGGTTGCATATTTAGTTAGGATTTTATAAGTTATAAAACCACTGAAAAGATTTACTATCAAAACACATCATCTCTATTTGTACACATTAATACACTGGAACATAACTATGTCCCGACCAGACTTGAAACTCTTCCATAAAATACTAAAAGATTCTCCTTGATAGAACGAGTTTAAACTTACCTTAAATCATTGTTAGAATTAGTGATTTTTCATTTCAGAAGACCAAAAATTATATATACATCAATTTAAATGTTAATTGGAGCATGTAAACAATTTACATTCTCAGTTATCTGACAAATACATACATTTAGATTGTCATTAGATGTGCAATACAGATATTGAATTACAAGGATAATACCTAGTCTTTATAAAAGTAGGGTTAAGAAGTATACTTCCATTCACTTTTCTTTTAATTTCAGAGATGGAGAAAATAAGATTCCGTGTGTTACACATTATTAAATACTCATTGACTGGCCAGGAACAAACTGCTGATGCCCACGGGAAAACAGTGCTTGCAGAGAAACTATAGCAAACACGAGCATTTAAATGTAAAACATTCAATAACAGCATTTAATTCAAGAGAAGAGACTAAATCTTCAAAGATTATACACCAAATAATCATTGAGAATATATATATATTTTTAAATGGCAGATTAACTTTCGCTTTCTTAGGAAAAATACTCTCAAGTTACATCCCTCAAAGAATATAAGATTTTGTAACTTACTTAGCAGTTGAATAAAAAATAATATGTGAATTATGAATAAAATAATATATTTTTAAAATATTTATTTATTCATCTATTTTTGGCTGCGCTGGGTCTTAGTTGCGACACCCGAGGTCTTCATTGCAGCACACAGGATCTTTCAATTGCGGCATGTGAACTCAGCTGCAGCGTGTGGGACCTAGTTTCCTGACCAGGGATGGAACCCTGGCCACCCCCCTGTGCTGGGAGCACAGAGTCCCAACCGCTGGACCACCAGGGAAGTCCCGATAAAGTAACATTTTGATGGTGAACTTTTATTAAATGTTTGTAGAAGTGCAATTTATAGTACCATATATTTATGAGATGAGTATTAATATTGCCCTTCAATCAGTTTAATGTATTATCCATATCTCAGCCCTAGGGAGTGAATGAATATTTATTCTTAAAGCAATTGATGCCAATGTATCTATTTGAATTACCTTTTCTGGGGAGTTTTTACACTTTCAGAATTTATGATAGTATATTAGAAATAGATTTTGAAGAATAAATCAATCAGTTTTACATTTTAAACCATTTCCTCTGTTTTACCAATATTGTTGTTAGAAATTGATTTTTAAAATATTTTAGCCCTCATGTACCTTGACCATAGATAAAAATGTGCCTGGAGTAGTCCTAGCCTAGAGCTTCTTTCCCCCCAGCATATCATATAGTTTAGCTTTTATTCCAGCTTTATAAAATTATGATTATCATTAAGAGTAGTAGTAATAGCAGAAGTAGTAAAATAAGCCAAAAAGGGTTTTTAGCATTTTGTTTTGTTTCTGTTGTTGTTTCTGTGATCAGAAAAAATTAATAAGGTGGGGTTGAGGCAAGTGCTGGGTCAGGGGAGGCAACCACCTGTATGGG
The DNA here is from genome assembly GCF_030028045.1 of Hippopotamus amphibius kiboko. NCBI lineage: Eukaryota > Metazoa > Chordata > Mammalia > Artiodactyla > Hippopotamidae > Hippopotamus > Hippopotamus amphibius. The sequence continues at coordinate 90,001,726 of NC_080186.1, read as the reverse complement.
AGGACCAGCTTCACAGTGTGGCTCCAGCATGGCCTCCACTGCCTCCCTCTTTGTAGCTCCACACCTGGAACCCAGGCATTTGCTGCCCCCTGGATCATGGCTGAAAGCCCTCGGCCAGACTGCAGGTGGAACAGGCACAGGGTCTGTTTATTGAGGGCCACACTCTGGCCCAGCTCATAGCCTACACACAAGGATGGCTGCCATGACCATGTCTGCCTATTGCAGCCAGGCCAGGTCCCGTTCATAAATGAGCCTGTCGCAAAGGCAGCCTCATAGATTTCTAATTGGTGCTTTCAGCTTTTACCATGGTCTCGTCTATTCATCTGTTGGTGTGTGTGTCAACTGTGCAGAAAATATAATTCTCAATTTAACGTGTGGCTGAACAACAATCACTAGATGGTTTGGGGAGTTCCCTGGTGGTCCAGTGGTAAGGATTTGGCGCTTTCACTGCTGTGGCCCTGGTTTAATACCTGGTTGGGGAACAGAGATCCTGCAAGCCGCAGGGCCAAAAAAAAAAAAAAAAAGATGGTTTGCCATTTCTCCATCCTTTCCAAATTCAAGGTAACTTCCACCATCCTTTTGAGGATAGCATGTAGGTCCTTGATGAAGTTTGCTGGGACTCAACTAGCAGGGAGAGCTAAGTCCTCCAGGACTCTAGTATGATAGAGAAGTATTCAATGTTTTGCTCTGGCCAGCTTCTTGATATGTTAATCAATTAGACCTTAACATGCTTTGATCCTTGCGATTCATGCTAGGCCACCAGTCAGCAGGGTTGTGGGAAATAATAGTGTATTTTCAGGTGAAACATGTAGGGGAAATAGAAGCTAAGCAGTCCTGCCATATAGCATATAGAGAACTCCTTGAATATTCATCCTACATGTGGTATCATGTGAAACTCTCATGTTACTTCTTGGATTGTAGCAGTGGCTCAGTAAATATAAATGCATTCCTCTATTTTTGTTGTCTTCACACCTTAGATTACAGATTAACAAATTCCATAATAGTGTCATTTAACAAATACTTACTAAGTGAACATAATTCACATTGTGCCAGGCAGAAAAATGAATAAATATGGCCCCTGTCCTTAAGGAGATACAATCTAACTGGAGATTCTAATCTTTAAAAATAATTATAGTGCACTGTGTTAACATGGAAATAGACCAAAGTGATATGTGAGGGCTGATAAGGGGCACATCATCTAATTTCATGTTTCAAGGAAGGCATTCTGGATGAAATAACAAGGAGTCTAAAGAATGTCTAACATTCAGCTACTGAATGTTGGAAGGAAAGTTAGTTTAGAGGAAACAGCATAAGGTATAAATATCTTGCTATGAGATATTACTAGGAAATAAAGTAAGCATCAAGCAATAGTGGGCCATGGAGGTAAAGAAAAAAATCAGGAGGCAAATAATAAGTAGTCTTCATTTTATGCTAAAGAACTTAGATATTTATCACTGTATACCATGTATGCATATTGGCACATGGTCACCTATTGGTCAGAACAAGTCTCAATGACAGACATGGCTCTGGGGGTTGCAAAGAGGGATCCACCTCTTGAAGAGAGGGCTGCAAAGATTTGTGGCCATTATTAAAGTCAACCACAAGCAGTGAGTGACATGATCAGAATCATATTTTAGTTTGTCTTCCATAGCCTCAGGTACATGTTAGAATAATGGTGTCTTACTCCTCATCTACTAAATCAGAATCTCTGAAGATACAACCAAGGAATATGTATTTTGAAAAAAGTTATCCAAGCCTATCTGAAGTACAGTCTTGGTTGAGAAATACTCTATTTAATAGATTACTCTGATGGCAATATTAGGGGAATACATTTGAGTTGAGTGTTTTTATTTTAACTTTATTTTTAAAATTAAAAAATCAACTCTTCTTAGGCTAAGCAGAAGGACACATTGGCCAAGTTGTGAGGTATATTATGTAATCCAAGGATGACCTGAAAAACTAAGCCTTGTGAAGTATATAAATTGTGAAGAACTCAACTGTGAGAGTTAATGGATATGACTTTCTAATAAACTGTCATTAAAATGATTGAGGTACTAAGTCTCTACATGCAACATTTAAAATGCTTCAGAAAGAGAATCTGATAGGCCAATTTTGTCTTGTGTCCACTGTTGGACCAATCACAGGCAGGGCCACTGAGCAGGTACATGGCTCCTTAGAGTCTAGCCCTGCCAGTAAGGGAGGAGTTTTCATAATAAAATATCTGGTCTACCCTAAAGTTGTCCATTGCACCATGGTTCAAAGAATGGGATTTTTAGGTAGATATTTTAGGGAACTACTGCAATAATTCAGTTACAAGATTATAAAGTGCTAACCTATAATACGGTGAGGCACTATGCCTCTGGAAACCAAGTGTAACTTTTAATAATAATGAAGGTTTTTTAAAATATTCTGAAGTACAAAATCATAATATAGAAAGTCAGACAATCAATTGCTATTCATAACACTGGCTTTAGGGATTGTAGTCCTTATCAAATATATGATATAATAGTGTATTGATTTCATGCATTCCAAGAATGTTGCAATTAGAAAATAGAAAAACAGTTCAACAAAATAGAAAGTGTTATCATTTCAAGGTAATTTTATAGTTCATTTTTCAATTCTTTAACTGATTACATAGTAGGCATATATTTGGATTTAATAAATATCAAATAAGTAAGCAAAATGGTATATGCATTTGAATATAAAATGTAACCAAATAAATACAAAATTTCTTGAAAGGCTGAGTTGTATTAAGTAGGTTTCTGAGAGAGGTAGGAAGTCTGAAATGATTCAGATTTAGGAAAAGAATTTGGGTAACATATATATATATCTACTAACATATAATAAAAGTATTTTGAATTGTACTGGATGTTGAAGAAACAAATCAGCCTGAGATCTCCAGAACATTGCTAACTGTGAATATATTTTAAAGCAGTGAAATTGCAGTTTAATAATCCCCCATAGGTCCACATGGAGGTACTAAATTATGAAGTTCCTTGGAAAGGTTGCAAAGCTTAAGACAAGAATATTTTACTCTGACAATTTTTGTATTTGCATATTTGATGGCCATACACGCGTAGAGGGAAAAAGCAGTCACTTTTGGTATTTCAGAGCTGTCCAGAACAAAATATGAAGAGGTCCATAAAAAGAAAAAGGAGAACTATATCGCCTTGATGTACTGACTTTCATTTTGCAAAATCACATAGCTTTTTACAGATTTAACAACCTGACATACAGAGATCACTTCAACCTCTGCTGAAATACAATCAGCCCGGGGTAAAACTCACCTGTTATTAAACTGCCTCTGGCAGCACGACAGAATAGTTTAGTACAGAAAATAAAAGAGAAGGTCAAACCTCACTAAAACTTCTAGGAGAAGTTACCACAAGACTAGTGAGTCCTGGGGAAGAATTGGTTCCAACCAAAGTGAAACTGCATTATTTGAGAGAGGAGATGGTATTGAAAAAAAAAAAAAAAACCATTCCATTCTCTCAGTAACAAGGAAGTAGATATACAGGAACCATGCCAGGAAAATGCAAATATCCATACCTTGAGTTAATGCCTCTGGACCTCCCTCTTTCCCACGGCAAGTGTTATCTATTTGGAATGGGGGGAAGGTTGATAAAGGGGACTTTTCTATCAGAAAAATAAGGAATTACGCAAAAAAACAATTTTGCTGTTATTGGAACGTGAATCTGAAAGGGTTTATGGTCACCAGATTTAACCACAAGTAAGAAGGCATTGGTCAGATGGCTTTACATGATGAAAATCTTGGGAACTCCCCAGCAGTCCAGTGGTTAGGAATCCGTGCTTCCACTGCAGGGGGCACAGGTTGATCCAGGGTCGGGAAACCAAAATCCCACGTGCCACGCAGCATGGCAAAAAAAACCCAAAAAAACAAAACAACAACAAAAAACCATCAAAAACCTTGACATAACACATAAGTGCCATAAGAAATACTCACTAAAACACTTTGTGTTTCTTAAACCCTACTTGTCAGACCGAATAGGACTGCAGCACCACAGAGGGGACAAAATAAAGCTAAACACTACTAATTGATTAATAGGAGGTAAGAATTACACCTTTCCAATTTCTTAGTTCATATGCCTCATCACAGGATTTTTTCCTAACATCCAAAAATTCAGAAATGATCTGTGAAGAGAATGCTCTTGAGTGATTATTTTGCTGATACAAATATTGCATATTCAACTTAGCTGAGAGAAAACTGCCCCTTTTAGGAAATACATACATATGTACCTCATAATTATTGTAATCCACAAGAAAAGAGGAAATTAAGAAACATTAGTTGAGAGTAACCCATGACTAGGTTACTTATAAGCGGTCAGACTGAAAATTCAGGTCACCTCACTTTAGGGGAGATTAAGTGAGACGCCCTAATGAGGAGTTCGTAATGGCTGCTTGCCAAGAAATCAGTCCACTGGTCTTTTTCAAAGTCTATCACTCACCTCATTAGGCCAGTGACAAATGGAGCCAAGACTCTCAACTTCATTTCCCACAGCCTTCTGACCCACCGAGGGGCTAAGAGTGAAGAACACTGACAAATTTGATGGTAATACATTTCAGAGTAGGTATGAGAGTTTGAAAGCCTAAGTTTCTGGTTTTTCTTTATATCCAAAAAAGGTAAAAATAAAAAGCTAAAAAATAAAACATATCAAATTATTGAATCAAATATTTTCTGGAAAAATTCCCAGTAAGATGTTTTTAGGATTTCTGCAGGCCATCTGTTTTCTCATCAGAATTTAGCCACTGATACCCTGATGGATTTAAAAATAGTTTCTTCTCAGATACATACCCACGAATAGAATTACTGGTTCATGTGGTAGCTCTATTTTCAGTTTTTTGAGAAACTTCCATACTGTTTTCCACGGTGGCTGCACGAGTTTACATTCCCATCAATTGTGCACGAGGGTTCCCTTTTCTCCACATCCTTGCCAGCATTTGTTATTGGTGTTCTTTTTGATCATAGCCATTCTGACAGGTGTGAGGTGCTAATTTGAAAAGATACAGGCACTCCAGTGTTTATAGTAGCGCTATTTACAATTGCCAAGATATGGAAGCAACCTAAGTGCCCATCAACAGATGAATGGATAAAGGTGTGGTATAGATATACAATGGAATACTACTCAGCCATGAAAAAGATTGAAATTTTGCCACTTGCAACAACTTGATGGACTTGGAGGGCATTATGCTAAGTGAAATGTCAGACAGAGAAAGACAAATACTGTATGATATCACTTATATGTGGAATCTAAAAAATACAACAAACTAGTGAATATAACAAAAATAAGCAGACTCACAGATACAGAGAAAAAACTAGTGGTTATCAGTGGGGAGAGGGGAGGGGGGCAATATGGGGATAGCGGATTAAGAGGTACATACTATTAGGTATAAAATAAGCTACAAGGACATATTGTACAAACAAGGAATGCAGCCAATAGTTTATAATAACTATAAACAGAGTATAACTTTTAAAAATTGTGAATCACTATATTGTATACCTATAACATAATATTGTATATCAACTATATTCAATAAAAAAAAAGTGGAAAAATTTTTTAAAAAGTAGTTTCTTCTCAATTATTTCTCCTTGAATATGATCCCCTCTGTTTAGTGTCTCATCCCTCCCTTTCTTGTCCTCCTGGAACACTTGTTCTTGTCATTCCCTCAAACATACTTCTAGGCACTTATTTATCGTTTTGCCTCAAAACTTTGTTCACCTCTCTATGTATAAATTAGTATATTATTTTTAACATACTAATATTTTTAAATAAATATTTTATTGACATTTAACATATATACAGAAAAGCATGCAAATCATCAATGTATCATTATCACATTACAAAAACATCCATATAAATTCTATCCAAATAAAGAAATACAATATAATCAGCACTGCAAGAGCACCTTTTGTGTCCCTTTCCAGTCATTATTACCTTCTCTCTGAAAGGAACCATATCCTGATGTCTAACACTACATATTAGTTTTTCCTAGTTGAACTATGAAACAGTATAATAAATTATGTGATCTCTTGTGTCTAGCTTCTTTCGCTTGACATTATGCTTTGGACAGTCATCCATACTGTTAACTGTACTTCTAGCTTGGTCCTTCTCTTGCTCCATGATGTGTGATAAAATGGAGAAGTCCCAGTTTATTTTCTATTCTGCAGTCAATGGAGTTTTGATTGCTGAAAGTTTTGGACTATTACAAAAATGCTCCCGTAAATATTTTTGTTCATGTCTCATACCATTTCAGCTGTGTTCCATATATAGGAGTGGAATTTCTGAAAAATAAGACCTAATTATATTCTGCCTTAGCAGAAACTAACCAGGAGTTTTCCAAAACTGGTTGTACCATTTTACACTTGTACCAACAGTGCCTGAGAATTCCATTTTCTATATCTTTGACAATTACCATCATACATTTTATTAAAATCAAACTAAAAATTACACCGGACACAAAGTGAATAGCAAAAAGAGAGCAAAAATAGCAAAATAAATAGCAAAAGTTATATTTTTATAATTGAAATAAAAAGCATCCCATTCCAACAATTATACTGTTTATGATCTCCATGTTCATGTTCATATTCATATTTATGTTTATATTCAGTTTTCTGGGGGCTACTTAAATTTTTGTGATCACTAATAACATTTATATCAAACTGTTCCATTTATTCCTCTATCTCAGCTTACTTATAACTAAAGTATCACATTATTGTTTAAATGTGTACACTTTTGAGAGTGAAAGAGCATGATAACTGGATGGTACTGTTTTGGACAAATCTATTTATAATATTACTCTTGACAACTGCACTGATTTTCCCAGCAAATTCAAATACCATACTAGAATTGTTTATTATTCTGTCAACCATAGACCATATCTTCTATCTTCTCAATTTTTGAGATGAGGACACTAGTGCTTTTACATGTCCTCTCCATCCTCCTTAATCAACAGTATCTCTCAACCTCTTTCAAGTATACCTGCAACTTGTATTTTGCCAATGTTGACTAAATTCACATTTCATTTTTTAGCTGTTTTTAGCACTTATAATTCATATACATAAATTGATTCACTCTATACATTTTTTCAATGAACATTAAGATAGTATACTATTTTTATATTTTCTTCACTATAGAGAAAATATCAGGAACTTGTGTAATTCAAACAATGTTATCATAGTCATAGCTGCATGAATTTTCCTCTATTCATTCCACCACTTCTCTTTACCATATTCTTATATTTTTCAAAGGAATTAATCATCCCATTTATGTGTGATACCTATGTAAGATTTCATTTGTGAACATCTTTTGTTTCCATTTTATAATCTGAACTGATTGCATTTTAAGCCTCCACAAAAATGCTATCCTGGAATAGGAAGTTATTCTTCAACTAGGCAGATTCATAGACAAATCTGGCTATTTTTTGAATGTCATGACTTTATCTTCCTTGGTTACCTCCTTTTAAAAAAAAAAATTGGTATGTATGCTCAAATGACTTTAAAAAAGGACATAGAGAAGCTAAAACTTTAGAGTTTGGATTATCTGAAATACATTTATTTGGTTCTCATACAAGATTGATTTAATTTTCCTGCTTGTCTGGGAATACAACGATGAAGCAATGTTCCCCGTGTCTTTAGATGGCCTTAATTCCTTATTTCCTACTAGTTATTCTTATTAATATGTCTGATGATGATTTCATTCTTGTTTATACCTAATCTGTTTCTTTTTCCCTCTGGAAGTTTTTAGGATGCTCTTTCATCTTTAATATTTTGAAAATTTTCTACAGTGCATCAGGATGTGTGGTCTTCAGCAAGTGAAAATTTTGTGACCCTTTTCATTTCTGGAAATTTCTCTTGTAATATATCTCTGCTAATTTCACCCTCCCCATTTCCTCTCTTATCTATATTGCTAAACTCTATTTGCTGTCTACTTTGGGAATTGATGCTCTCTTCTGTCTTTTATTTTTTTTCTATCACATTTCATGATGGGTTTTGTTCAACTTTCTGAAAGATGTCTTTTTCTTCCAAACTGATTTTTCTACTAGTCAATTATATATATACAGTATATATATAATTATATATTATTATATATAAATTTATAAGAGCTCTTTATTATAATTATTATTATTATTTATTATTATTATTCCCCAAAGATGTTTCATTCTTATTTCATAGATGCGATATATTCCTATTTCTCTAGGATATTAATTACAGTATTTATATATTTACCTTAGTTCCCTACATTATTTTGCTTTTTTAGATTATATTTATACTGTTTTTGTGGTTGGACTAGACCTAAGGAACCACTGCTCCAAATTAAACAGGGTGGAGGTGGGGCGGGGGAGGGCAATGGAAAGAAGATCTCCAGGAAAACAAGAGAATTGCCAAATTTGGTTTGAGTATTTCAAACAATATAGGTTCTTATTGAAAGATTTATTGGAGCAATTAAAATATTAGCAATAAACATACAAAGGTACATGAATCAGATGGATGATATTTCCATAATAGTAATGTGAATTTTGTCTGCTACATTTGTTATAGAATTCTATCACTTTTCTTTCTCTTCCCCCAAGTTGTGTAGCCATAGTTCATCCCATGGTGCTTCCCTTTTATTTTCCTCAGATTAGTTTTAAAACATAATATTTTGCTATCATTTGATTGTGAATTAAGGAGATTGAGTAAATACTTTCACGCGGCCAGCCTGCCGTATTGTACCAGAAGTCTAACATTGAATTTTAATTATCCATTCATGTTCCTTTCTCTCCTACTAGACTGAGTTCTGTAAAAGAGCAAATCTAATTTATCTTCATATTAACAGTGACTGCTCAATGCCCATGATTTTATTAAATTTTGATTATTTTTTAATGTGCTGTGTACCAATCCTTTTTTTCAATCCATTCATACATTTGAAATGTGTGGCTTCTTCAACTTCAGTTTTGTATCTTACATAGCCTTCTATCTGTGATTCATGAAAAACCTATCAGTGTCATTCTTTATGTCATGAACATACCTCATGAACAATTAAAAGAAATTCTCTTGAGCCACATTTCCTCCTGAAAGAGTTTATTTCTGTAATAGTCAATGTATAACAAAAAAAATCATAAACAGGGTCTAATATAGAAGCTACAGTGTTAAGGTTACCTTTTAAATACATTCAACAAATTTGTGAAATAAGTTTATGAATATAAATTGAATTGCTTTACAGTGATCTATCACTTCATGCACTTGATATGATCTTAGAGATCTTCCCCCAAATACTCTCTAGTTCTAAGACTTTATGATTCTGTAAACTTGACTGAACAAATTTTTTTTTACGTACTTAATCTGAAATTATGTGGTTACAGACTGGTATTGATAATTATGGTAGTACTTTCTTTACTGATAAAATATATATATTTTTTAATTTGGGGGTTTATTATATAAATATAGCTGATTATCTTGCGGTCATTTGACTCAAATTCTAGCAAATGAGAGTCTGCATCAGAAAACAACTAAAAATAACTTTGAGTAGTAGACAATCTGACCCAACATTTACCAGATCTGAATGAAAAGCAAAAATTTTTCAGAAGGCACTTCATAACCCTAATTATCAGTTTGACATGAGACATTAATGTCCAGACCATGAGATTTTATTAGTTTGAAAGGCTGAGTTTTCATCTAGGCATGATCAGCAATGGGCCAGATGTAATCCAAAGATCGTATTTTATATTGGCAAGCAAAGCCATCAATGAGAGTCCTGTGAGTCTTACCAATTTAATGCCAATGTAAATGACACAGAGTAAACTTTATTTCACTCTATGTGCTAGAATCCATTAAGTTCAAGTGGGCAATAAAAACCTACTTTCAAACTCATCTATTCTTGTGAATAATGACTATAAAAGACTCTCTCTTTTTTCTCTAAAACAAATGCATCAAAAGGCAATAAGCAAGGTGTTATTTAGAAATAATGTTTTCTTCTTTAGAGAAAAGGAAGTCTATGAATTCTACCAGATTCACAATACTTCTGCTTTATGAAAAAAAAAGCTACAAATGTATCCCAGGTGTTAGCTCAATTATAACTTACAGCACATTTGAAAGACAGCAATTCTACAAGTAACAAAATATTTTTAGAAGAATCATATAAAAAGCTTAACTTCTCACTGACTAAATGAAATATAATAAATATGCATGTATGTATGGAAGAATAATTTCAAGTTATTCAGATTGCAATAGGATTTGGGGTGATGGTTCACATTTCTGCAAACAAAAAAATTAATTGTACAAACAACATGATAGCATTTATCACTTACTAAATTAGCCACAATTTTTAAAATAACAATTGGAAAATTATGCCTAGGATGTGATGAAATGGTATACCCACTTACTGTGGGCAGGAGTGTATATTTTTTCAGACTTTTGCATTCTTTTATTTCTTTATTCATTCCTACCTGTTCTATTTGTCATGCAGAGAAAATTCAAACTGACAGGACTTTTACTAGTCAAGAGCTAACATTTTGTTTAGAGAAGTATATATATATACATATACTATATATATAGTATATATCCCTCCCCAATTTTTAATCATTTTAAGTGATTCAAATAAAGTGACATGAAAAAAATGTGTGTGTGTTTGTTTGTGTGTGTACCTTCACACACATGTGTAAGGAGGGGAATTGAGGGGAGAAGACTTTAAGTTGGATAGTCAGAGCAAACTGCTCTGTGATTTTCCTTACAGTTAGTCATTTAAAGATTTGGACAGAGGGTGTTCCATACTGAAGAGAAAGAAGGTTGAGACCTTATGAGAGGAAAGAATGAGGTATGTTAATGAAAGAAAAAACCAAAAACCAAAAAAACAAATTAGCCAACAGTGCTGAAGCATAGTAAACAGATGGGAAGAAGAGTGATACATGATGAAGTTGAAATAGTGCGTATAGGCAGTTTGGAGGCTCTGACCTACTGCTCAAATAACAAAGCATGGTGCCCTCAACTTTGTAACTTCTATTTCAAATGTCACACTTTCCAACTACATTCCAATATTCTCAGGTTTTTCTCCCTTAAAGCTTGAATCCAACAATCCTGTGACTCAACTGGTATGTAAAATTCATTGATACTCAATATCTTTGCGCTCTCTTGCCATTCACGTATTCACTTTCTTCCTTACCCAGCTTAAACTCCATGATTAATATGTCATTGCAGCTACCTCTTTCTATGTAATGTCAAATTCCTTGTCTCTCCCTTTTTATCAAAACCCAAATCCTAGTTCATATCTATTTCTCTGCCTATACCATGCATATGTGTAACTAAAGAACAATATGCTAAGGAGAAAAAAGATGGCGGCGAAGTAGAGAGACGTGGAGTGCATCCCTCTCCACAGATGCATTGGGAATGCATGGAAGGACGCAGTCATTCCCACAGAGAACCAGCTGAACACCAGCAGATGGCCTCGGACACCAGAAAGGGCTGCGGGGAGCCCGACATAGCCGGTAGGGAGGCATCTACGAGGGCTCAAAGAGGGTGAAGCGGCGGAGCTGTGGCAGACGGGAGGGAGTGAGAAACATACGGAGGGTCCGCAGCGCAGCTCAGTGTTCCCGGACCAAGACGTCGATCCACGGCTGAACGGAGGGTCCAGGAGCGGGAGCGTGGGAGCCGGAGAGCTGGTTCAGGGGGAGAAACATTGTTGCCGGTAGGGTGACGGACCGAGAGGACAGGAGGGAGGAGGTCCGCGGAGAGGAGTGCCGGTCCCTGAGAACTGCCCAGCCATGATGGCGGCTGGAGGCTGCAGGCTCCCGGGCGGGGGAGCCGCGCGCATAGCCTCTCCCTCTCTTTCTGTGCCTCTGCAACAGGCAGTGGAGAGACGCCCTGTGGGCCACCTAAAGCGCTCAGGGATAACAAGCACCCTCAGGCACTCGGGCAGGACTAGATTAAAACTCCTTGCAACGCCAGCAGCAGGGAGGCTGCCGAGAGAAAAAAAAAAAAACCAGCATCAAAAAGAAAAAACCCCGAGAGAGACCCAACTCTAAGACTTTCTGTGTACGCCTGAGCCACCAGCGCCCTCTGCAACAGGCACCTCCAAGCCTGACTGAAACAACAGTGCGCCACTGCTCACTCACTCCCAGGAGAAGGAGCCACTATTGTACCCTCTCCCTCCCCACACACCGAGGCTTACAGACGAACAATAAAGGAACCTCTGCTGGTCACAGAATAACGCAAAAAAAAAAAAAAAAAAAACCCAAGGCAAGGAGAAGGACACTTACAGCTGAGACACTAAGGAAACAGAAATAGTAGTATCAATACCTATTGAACTGGTCCATTCTGGGATCAGTTCTGGATTTTTTTTTTTTTTTCTCTTTCTCTCTCTCTCTCTTTTTTTTTTTTTTTTTTTGATTTATTAAATATGATCTTAGCCCTAAGGGATCTACAAGTTTTACAACATAAGTTTTTAATGATATTTTTTATTCTTTTTTTTTTGCCTTTTTATATACTTCTATATCTAGCTAAGTTTTTGGTAGTACGGACAAAATATCTTTCATACTTTCCTTTCATCCCTTTCTTTTATACACTTCTATTCCTTTCTTTTTCTTTGCATATTTCCAACCACATTACGCTCTTCTGTTCCCCTTTCTTCCAGCCATTTTAAGTGTATTTTATCTTAACATACTTATAAGCAACACTATCGGTCTGCTCAGACTCCTTGCTCTATTCTCCAGATGATGCACTGCCTTGGTATTAATATTAGGCTTTTGTCTTTATCTTAGTTCTTAGTACAGTTGTCTAATTACATTCTGAGAATCTCCATTCTCTCTGGTGGTACTCCAGCTCATTTCTATATTTGATCCTAGCTTATAAAATCTCCCTGGATTGATGTTTGTATGTGTAGGGTGTTATTTGTTGTTTGTTTGCTTTTGCTTTTGTCTCTGATTTGTTCTGTTTCAGTTGTCAATTTCTGCTGGGTTTCTCTTTGAATATCTGATAGCACACTGGGGTTCTGTCAGGTCTTTCTAGAGCCTTATGTCCTAACGGATTCAATAATTGTGTGTCTTATACATGTATGTGTTTCCTAGACTGAATATTCGTTTAATCCAATACTTGGACATTAGTCTGAGGCTTGGACAGTCTTCTATAAACACCTCTATCACCAGGACAAGCAACCCCAAAAGCTTGGACAACCATGAGGAAACAAAGAAACCCCATGCAGGCAAAGGAGCAGGAAAAAACCCCACAAGACCAAATAAATGAGGAGGAAATAGGAAAAATGCCTGAAAAAGAATTTAGAGTAATGATAGTAAAAATGATACAAAATCTCTATAACAAAATAGAGAAAGTACAAGAAACAGTTCATAAGAACTCAGAAAAACAAACAGCAATGGATAACAAAATAACTGAAATTAAAAATACTCTAGATGCTATAACCAGCAGAATGACTGAGGCAGAAGAACGAATAAGTGAGTTGGAAGATAGAATGGGAGAAATAAACGCCACAGAGCAGGAAAAAGAAAAAAAAAATAAAAAGACTAGAAGACAGCCTCAGAGACCTCAGTGATAACCTGAAACGTACCAACATTCGAATTATAGGCATCCCAGAAGAAGAAGAAAACAGGAAAGGGTCTGAGAAAATATTTGAAGAGGTTCTAGTGGAAAACTTCCCCAACATGGGAAAGGAAATAATTAACCAAGTCCAAGAAGCACAGAGAGTCCCATACAGAATAAACCCAAGGAGAAATACACCAAGACACATATTAATCAAACTAACGACAATTAAACACAAAGAAAAAATATTAAAAGCAGCAAGAGAAAAGCAACAAACAACATATAAGGGAAAACCCATCAGGATAACAGCTGACCTTTCTACAGAAACTCTGCAGGCCAGAAGGGAATGGCAGGATATACTGAAAGTCCTGAAAGAGAGAAACCTACAGCCAAGAATACTCTACCCAGCAAGAATCTCATTCAGATTTGAGGGAGATATCAAAAGCTTTCCAGACAAGCAAAAGTTAAGAGAATTCAGCACCACCAAACCAGCCTTACAACAAGTGCTAAAGGAACTTCTCTAAGTAGGAAACACAAGAAAAGGAAAACACCTACAAATACAAACCCAAAACAATTAAGAAAATGGTAATTGGAACACACATGTCAATAATCACTTTAAATGTACATGGATTAAATGCCCCAACCAAAAGACACAGACTGGCTGAATGGATACAAACACAAGACCCTTCTATATGCTGCCTACAAGAAACCCACTTCAGACCAAGGGATACATATAGACTGAAAGTGAAGGGATGGAAAAAGATATTCCATGCAAATGGAAGTCAAAAGAAAGCTGGAGTAGCAATACTCATATCAGACAAATTAGACTTGAAAGTAAAGACTATTACAAGAGACAAGGAAGGGCACTACATAATGATCAAGGGATCCATCCAAGAAGAACATATCACAATGGTAAATATCTATGCCCCCAATATAGGAGCACCTCAATACATAAGGCAAATGCTAACAGCTATAAAAGGGGACATCGACAGTAACACAATAATAGTGGGAGACTTGAACACCCCACTTACATCAATGGACAGATCATCCAAACAGAAAATAAATAAAGACACACAGGCTTTAAATGACACATTAGACCATCTCGACTTCATTGATATTTATAGGACATTCCATCCAAAAACGACAGACTACACATTCTTCTCAAGTGCACATGGAACATTTTCCAGGATAGATCACATCTTGGGTCACAAATCAAACCTCAGCAAATTCAAGAAAATTGAAATCATATCAAGCATCTTCTCAGACCACAACGCCATGAGACTAGATATCAATTACAGGAAAAAAACTGCAAAAAATACAAACACATGGAGGCTAAACAATTCACTCTTAAACAACCAAGGAATCACTAGAGAAATCAAAGAGGAAATCAAAAAATATCTAGAAACAAATGACAACGAAAACACAACAACCCAAAACCTATGGGACGCAGCAAAAGCAGTTCTAAGAGGGAAGTTTATAGCAATACAGTCCTACCTTAAGAAACAAGAAAATGATCGAATAAACAACCTAACCTTACACCTCAAACAACTAGAGAAAGAAGAACAAAGAAACCCCAAAGTGAGCAGAAGGAAAGAAATCATAAAGATCAGAGCAGAAATAAATGAAAAAGAAAGGAAAGAAACCATAAGAAAAATAAATGAAACTAAAAGCTGGTTCTTTGAGAAGATTAACAAAATTGATAAACCATTAGCCAGACTCATCAAGAAAAAAAGGGAGAAGATGCAAATCAACAGAATTAGAAATGAAAAAGGAGAAGTAACAACGGACACCTCAGAAATACAAAAGATCATGAGAGACTACTACAAGCAACTATATGCCAATCAATTGGATAACCTGGAAGAAATGGATACATTCTTAGAAAAATACAATCTTCCAAGACTGAACCAGGAAGAAATAGAAACCATGAACAGACCAATCACAAGTACAGAAATTGAGGCAGTGATTAAAAATCTCCCAACACACAAAAGCCCAGGACCAGATGGGTTCACAGGCGAATTCTATCAAACGTTTCGAGAAGAGCTAACACCTATCCTTCTCAAACTCTTCCAAAATATTGCAGAAGGTGGAGCACTCCCAAACTCATTCTACGAGGTTACCATCACCCTGATACCAAAACCAGGCAAAGATGTCACAAAAAAAGAAAACTACAGACCAATAACACTGATGAATATAGATGCAAAAATCCTCAACAAAATACTAGCTACCAGACTGCAACAGCACATTAAAAAAATCATACACCACGATCAAGTGGGGTTTATCCCTGGGATGCAAGGATTCTTCAATATACGCAAATCAATCAACGTGATACATCATATCAACAAATTGAAGGATAAAAACCATATGATCATTTCAATAGATGCAGAAAAAGCTTTTGACAAAGTTCAACATCCATTTATGATAAAAGCTCTCCAGAAAATGGGCATAGAAGGAAATTACCTCAACATAATAAAAGCCATATATGACAAACCAAAAGCCAATATTGTTCTCAATGGAGAAAAACTGGAAGAATTCCCTCTAAGAACAGGAAGGAGAAAAGGGTGTCCACTCTCACCACTGTTATTCAACATAGTTTTGGAAGTGTTAGCCACAGCAATCAGAGAAGAAAAAGAAATTAAAGGAATCCAAATTGGAAAAGAAGAAGTAAAATTGTCACTCTTTGCAGATGACATGATATTATATATAGAAAACCCTCAAGACTCTACCAGAAAACTGCTAGCACTCATTGATGAGTTTAGTAAAGTAGCAGGATACAAAATGAATGCACAGAAATCTCTTGCATTCCTATACACTAACAACGGAAGAGCAGAAAGAGAAATTAAGGAAACTCTCCCATTCACCATTGCAACCAAAAGAATAAAATACCTAGGAAGAAACCTGCCTAAGGAGGCAAAAGATCTGTATGCAGAAAACTTTAAGACATTGATGAAAGAAATCAAAGATGACACAAACAGATGGAGGGACATACCATGTTCCTGGATTGGAAGAATCAACATCGTGAAAATGACTGTACTACCCAAAGCAATTTACAGATTCAATGCAATCCCGATCAAATTACCAATGGCATTTTTCACAGAACTAGAGCAAGAAATCTTACGATTTGTATGGAAACGCAAAAGACCCCGAATAGCCAAAGCAATCTTGAGAAGGAAAAATGGAGTTGGTGGAATCAGGCTTCCTGACTTCAAACTATACTACAAGGCCATAGTGATCAAGACAGTATGGTACTGGCACAAAAATAGAAAGGAAGATCAATGGAATAGAATAGAGAACTCAGAAGTAAGCCCAAACACATACGGGCACCTTATCTTTGACAAAGGAGGCACGAGTATACAATGGAAAAAAGACAGCCTCTTCAATAAGTGGTGCTGGGACAATTGGACAGCAGCATGTAAAAGAATGAAATTAGAACACTTCCTAACACTATACACAAAAATAAACTCCAAATGGATTAAAGACCTACATGTAAGGCCAGACACTATCAAACTCCTAGAGGAAAACATAGGCAGAACACTCTTTGACATCCATCAAAGCAACATCCTTTTTGACCCACCTCCTAGAATCAGGGAAATAAAATCAAAAATAAACGAATGGGACCTCATGAAACTTAAAAGCTTTTGCACAGCAAAAGAAACCATAAACAAGACTAAAAGGCAACCCTCAGAATGGGAAAAAATAATTGCCTATGAAACAACGGACAAAGGATTAACCTCCAAAATATACAAGCAGCTCAGGCAGCTTCATACCAAAAAAGCAAATAACCCAATCCACAAATGGGCAGAAGACCTAAATAGACATTTCTCCAAAGAAGACATACAGATGGCCAACAAACACATGAAAAGATGCTCAACATCACTCATCATCAGAGAAATGCAAGTCAAAGCCACAATGAGGTATCACCTCACACCAATCAGAATGGCCATCATCACAAAGTCTGGAAACAACAAATGTTGGAGAGGGTGTGGAGAAAAGGGAACTCTCCTGCACTGTTGGTGGGACTGTAAGTTGGTACAGCCACTATGGAAAACAATTTGGAGGTTCCTTAAAAAACTACAAATAGAACTACCATATGACCCAGTAATCCCACTCCTGGGCATATACCCAAAGAAAACCATAATCCCAAAAGAAACTTGTACCATAATGTTTATTGCAGCACTCTTTACAATAGCCAGGACATGGAAGCAACCTAAATGCCCATCAACAAATGAATGGATACAGAAGATGTGGCATATATATACAATGGAATATTACTCAGCTACAAAAAGGGATGAGATGGAGCTATATGTCATGAGGTGGATAGAACTACAATCTGTCATACATAGCGAAGTAAGTCAGAAAGAGAAGGACAAATATTGTATGCTAACTCACATATACGGAATCTAAAAATGGTACTGATGAACTCAGTGACAAGAACAAGGACGCAGATACAGAGAATGGACTGGAGAACTCGAGGTGTGGGAGGGGGCGGGGGGTGAGGGGGAGGCTGAGAGGAGGCGAGAGGGTAGCACAGACATGTATATACTACCAACTGTAGAATAGTCAGTGGGAAGTTGTTGTATAGCGGAGGGAGTCCAACTCGGGGATGGAGGATGCCTTGGAGGACTGGGGCGGGGAGGGTGGGGGGGACTCGAGGGGGGGGCGTCAGGGAAGGGAGGGAATATGGGGATGTGTGTATGAGAACAGTTGATTGAACCTGGTGTACCCCCCAAAAAAAAAAAAAAAAAAAAGTATGGTATAACAGAGAGGGGGCATGTTATGATGCTGAGAGAGAGGAACAATTGATGGAGTAGTATCTTTGAATAGGTAAAAGCAGTGTTAATTATGAGATCATTGGGAATAACTTCATGTAAAATAATAAAAGACCAGAAAGTCCCCTAAAAAAAAAAAAAAAAAAAAAAAAAAGAACAATATGCTATTATACTAACCAGTTTCACTCTAAACATGTAACAGTGAACCTAACAGGGCTCTAGTGGTTTCAGACAATCACACTACTTTCCATTATATTAACTCTCGGTATTCAAGATTCCATTGCACACTTTATACCCTGGCTCCAAACCTCCAAAACTTTATCTCACATCTTTTTTCTTTTTTTTTTTCAACTGATGACATTACTCTTGTCTAACTAAAAAAAAAAAAAAAAAAAAAAAAAAATGGAAGCAGATGTATGGTTGGGAAAATGGCAGAGTTGGCAGTTCCATGGGCTCATCCCTCCACAGAAATGGCAAAAAAATCAAGCATATGCCAAATGAAGAAAAAGACAACTTTAAAATGGTAGGAGAGCTTCGTGACATTTTTACATGCTTTTCTCCACCTCCTCCCAATATCAGTGATGGTCTTGAGGAGGGTAGCCTATGTTCTCAGTGTGGGACTCTGGTCCTTGCTCTGGAGGTAGAAGAGCGGATCTTTTTGTTACGTCTGTTCTATCCTGTCTGTGGTCTACTACTGTACCGATACAGGTTCTTGTCTTTGTTTCACCTAAGTCAGAATTCATTCATGGAAGAAAAGCAAAGGACATTCTTTGAAAATGTTGTAAGGTGGACAAAAAACACCCAGTAACCAGGGACAAAGGATTGCAATTAAGACATACAACAGAGCACTGAAAGCCTGGGAGGAAAGGCTTGGAAGAGAGTTTCTTTGGGAAATTAGGGCATTCCAAAGTAGCCATGAATAGTGTATACTGAGGAATTTAGAAAGCCACACATATGCCCAGAACCAGATACATGCACAGAAAAGATCTAAGAATACCCTAAGCTTTCACCTCTGGCTGATCTCTAGGCTCAGTGTAAGTAGAAAGAGAAGGCTAGTGCAAAGGTGTAGACAGAGAAGATTTCTCCTCTTCTTCATAGTTACAAATTCTCATAACCTTGAATTTGGCAGTGAATTTCTAGAAATGACATGAGCAATAAAAGAAAAAAATAAGTAAACTGGCCTTCATCAAGATTAAAAACTTTTGTACATCAAAGGCTATTAACAAGAAAGTGAAAAGACAACCTACACAATGGGGGAAAATATTTTTTGATTCATATATCTGATAAGGATCTAGCATTCATAATATGAAAAGAACTCTTACAACTCAAAAACAGAAAGATAAAAAAAAACAGAAAGATAAGCAACTCAATTAAAAATGTGCAAAGAACTTGAATACACATTTCTCCTAAGAAGATATATAAATGGCCAACAAGCCTATCAAAAGATGCTCAATATCATTGGTCATTAGGAAAATGCAAATCACAACCACAATGGGGCACTACTTCACACCTACAAATATGGCTATAATAAAAAAATAGATAATAATAAATGTTGGCAAGGATGTGGAAAAATTAGAACTCTCCCATACATTGCTGATGGGGATATAACATGGTTCAGCTCCTGCGGAAAACAATTTTGGGGTCTTTAAAAAGGTAAATATAAAATTAACATATGACCCAGCATTTCTATTCCATATACACCAAAAAGAATTGAAAACAAGCATTCAAACAGATGCATGTACACCCATGTTCATAGCAGCACTGTTAAACATCGACAAAATGTAGACACAGTGCAAATATCCACAACAAAATATCACTCGCCAATAAAAAAGAACGAAGTACTGATCTAATGCTACAATGCGGATGACCCTGAAAAATATTATGCTAAGTGAAAGAAGCCAGAAATCGATGGTTACATATTGTATAAACCCATTTATATGAAGTATGCAGAATAGACATACATATAGGGACAGAACACAGATTGCTAGTTTCCAGAGGCTGTGGGGAGTGGGGTATGGGAAGCAACTGCTTAATGAGGTTGGAGTTTCCCTTCAGAGTAATGCAAATGTTTTGGAACCACACAGGGGTGGTGGTTACGCAAAATTGTGAATGCACTAAATGCCACTGGATTGTTCATTTTTAAATGATTAGTTTTATGTTATACAAATTTCACCTTTAAAAAAACGCAATCAGAAGAAAATCTCTATAATCCCATTCACTGTATCAACTCACCTACTGGCATTCGTATCCTCCTATATTCAGCTCTGTCAGCAAACATGAACTGTCCTTTTAGTTGTTAAATGCCAGGCTCTCCCCTTGTGCACCAGATGCCTTCTTGTTTATTCAAAGTCAATTCATCTAGAGATTTTCACCTTATTCTCCTAGATCATCATTTTTACCTCTTTACTGGATCATTTCCATCAGAACATAAGACATATTTTTCCTACTCAAAAGTTTTACAAAAAAAGAATACAAATAACACAAAAAAAGCCATTGACTCACATTTTCCAATAGCATCCACCCCATTCCTTCACAACAAAACCTCTACTAATGGAAAAAAAGTATCCCCATCTCCTAACACAGGTGGGCTGCTGGGCTCAATCCCTGGACATCTCTTCCGTATTCGTCCTACTTCCTTGGAGAATTCTGCTCATCTCATTCATGTTGAAAATGCTTACATTTTAATTTGATGTCTTGGACTTCCTCCTTATCTTCCAATTGGTCTATCCTCCTGCAAAGCTAAATATATGTGTGAATACTTAATGGGATATATATTAACTGAAGATCTGGTCTTTTCCCCCAAATCTGTTCCTTTTCTAAGCTTCCCTAATTTAATTTAGGCAATTCCATCTTTCCAATTACTTGGGACAAAATCTTAGGCAGATCTTTGATGCTTCTCATTCTCTCACACTCTATTTTTAATGTCAATAAATATGCTGGCTATGTTTTCAAAATATATGCAGAATTTAATTAGTTCTCCCCACTGTCACCGCTTCCCCTCTGGCTTAAACCAACATAATTTCTCACTTGGATAATTTTGATAGCCTGCTACCTGGCCTGCTTGCTCTCACCCTTGTCTTACTATATTCCGTTTTCAATAAAATCTATCAAGTCCCCTCTATTTTAGCCATACTTTATTCTGTTTCTTCACAATTCTTCCTTTTCTACTTCTATTATTTCTTTGGGACTCATTCTATCACTTCCTTCAACGTTATTTTCAAAAGTAGCCTTCTCAGTTGTGCCTTCTGTAATTACCATATTTAAAACTTAACCTCCTTCCCTAATCTCTTATGCTCTCTCTCTCCTTTAGTTTTTTTTTTTTTATGGTATTTTTTAACTCGCTACATAATTTACTTATCCATTTGTAGTTCCCAGAGGTTTAGGTGCATGTGGATGGTAATGTTTTCTATTTTGTTCACTGATGTATCTCAAGTGCTCAAATGAGTGTCTGGCACACAGTAGGTGCTGGAAAATATTTGCGGAAGGAATGAATAAATGATAATGAGAAAATATTTGGTTTTATATGGATTGTAAAATGTAGAAAACTCTAGGCAACTTAAGATTGTAGTTATTTGTGTTATCAAGTAATATTGAAATAAAAGCACTTAAAAATATTCTAAGTTTAAAAACATCCACCTCTGTAATATATCTAGAATTTTTTGGAGGGGAGGGTGTCATATCCAAATTTTATTTAGGTAATACCTCCACTATGCACTAAGTTAATCTTACAGAAAAATAAAAAATAAAAAAAAACTTTTGGAAATTCATCTGAAAGAAAGAACATAATATCTAGAACAGAAATAAGCAAGTCCTAAAGGAAAAAACTATAACAATAGTTAATTTTAGAAGTGTAATTTTTCCTAATGTAATTAACTTATGTTTATGATTCATGAACTGTCCCATATTTTTCTGCTACATTTTTGTACCATACGTGTAACAGGCAGAAAATTCCCTAGCTATGGCTGGGTGCACACAGGATTTTCTATAAATGTTTCTGGAGTCAGAAGTTTTTTTTGTGTTTTTTTTCCTGAAAGCATTTAGATTTGAAAATTCTAATTTTTTTCCCTTGAAAGCTTTTAGATTTGAAAATTCTAATATTAAAATATTTCGAAACATCTCAAGCTTTCTTTAAAAGGGCAAAATACCTTCCATCTAAAGAAATTGTAGCTTTCATTTTGCATAATCAAGTATTTACAAGAAAAAAAAAATCACCTCTACTGATCTAGAAATATTATGGAATCATCAAGATACCCATTTGAAGGCTGTTTAAATACCAATTTTTACAGAACTGTCAGTTTATGTATTACTTTGTGATATATGTGATTATTTGTGGTTTTTTATTTGTATGTATACCTGAGTGCTGACAGATAAAGAGAGCATTTCAAAAGATTTAGATTACTTCCTTTCAGATATAAACTCTATGCCTTAAAATAAACACAGATGGAGGGCCAGTTGGCTCAGGAAAACAAATCGGAATCTGCCACTGCTGTGATCCTGGACTTGTCTGAGGATTGCACTGAAATGAGTATCTGTAAAAGAGATTATAATATCCAACGTGGAGGGAAACTGTGAATTAGATAAAGGTTATCACTGACATGCTGTTGATGTCTGCTTTCTCCTTTGGAATCAGGTAGAATTTGGAATTGATACAAAAGTAAAAAAAACAAATAAATTGAAAGACTAGCTTATTACTGAAACTTGGAAATTAAAGCAAAAATGGCAGCTTCATCAGAAAATATATTTCACAATAGCTTTTCTTTCTTTAAAAATATAAAATATCTAATTTGTGCACATGTCAAAAATACTTGCCTATATGCAATCACTTGCTTATTCAAATTTATCCCTCTGCTGTATATACTACTCTGGACTGGGCAGGCAGACCAGCTAAAAATAAGTAAACACAGATTGTACCCTCAGAAGGCTTGTGATCTGGGAGGAGAGGTACAATCAAGCAAGATATCACAGCACAAGATGAAAGTGAAGAGAATTATCAACAAGTTTTAGTTGAATTTCCTTGTGTGAGATTTAAAGTCTTTTATAGCTGCTTGTGTGAGCTTCAGGTTAAAAACCACCTTCTTACTCTCCTCCCTTACAATATATTGAACTACATCCTTAATTACTGAATTTGGCAATGTACTGTATATCATTTTAGGCTTGTGTATTTAGACAAAAATAAACTGTATATTATGCAATGCTAGGAAGTTTTTTCATATGCAAAATAATCTCTTATCACTTCAGCATTCCTAAACATAAATATCCTTTCTTTTTCCAAAGCTTATACCTATGATAAACTCACCCTGCACACAAGCCTAAATCCATATAATATTCCTGGATCTGATTTCAACTATTTTGCAGAACTCTGTGTAGATACTGCATCTTCTGAGAGGTCTGTGCTTACTCTTGAAGATTGGGTTGAATTTCCATCTATGCTCACATAACACCCTATATTTGTCCATTTAATAACCCTTATCCTTACCATAGTTCCTTATTTGTCCATGAAATACCAATAGATAGGCAGAGATTGTTTTCTGTTCATTGAAGACTACTTAAAGCATAGCACCATTCCTGGCACATAATAAGTGCTCAAAAAATAATCGCTGAATGAAAGGACTTTTTCCAATTGTTTGTAAGGACGTGTGCAATATACACAAACACCTGACTATTCAAATATTTGAATATACTATATTATGTTATGAATTTTACGTATATTAATATAAGGGTAACACCCATATTCAGAGAGTCAGAGTATAAATGAAAGAGATGTACTCATGATTTTCAGTCTTACAAAATCTGTGGTATTGTGAGATGGTTTTAGTATGGGGGCTTATCCTTCTGACAAGTTTAGAAACTAAAAATTTATTTAAGATATTTTACGTGACAGTTTTACTAATAGAAAAATTTATTTTGAAACTACACAATTTCTCTACAGGTTATATACATACACATGGTTTTTAGCTGAGCCACTTAATGTACATCAGAAAATCAGCAATATATATGGTAGCAAGTGAGAAAAACACCCATAGCAGAAGGACCTAAGACCTGCAGGTGCCAGGCAATCTGGATTTTCCAGACAAATCAGGAGGGGCACAGTGGAAGGGCACAACGTTAACACAAATAAAAGAAACAGTCTAAACACATTTCACTAATGCCTTAGAGCTTTCACTAATGAGAATTTTCTGAAAAAAGGAAAGTCAAGATTTTGACTGGAGGGTATTTTAAAATCAGAAAGATGTTGAATTATTAATGAGCCAAACTGGTCTTTTCATTTTCTTTCCTAATCTGAGAAATCTTCAGGGTATCTGTCTGAAGGATATTTTTTTCCATCTCCTGCTTTAGGCATTTATAAATACACTTGAAAACACTGTCTCAGATAGAGCCCAATCAAATGATCAAGGTCACTTAGGAGACTAAATTAAACTTCTAATACACATTCACTGTTGTCATTTCAGCACATTTTTGATGAGGCTGTGGAAGTGCTTGCTTTGAATGTCATTCCTGCTTGCTCTCTAATGGTTTGTCAGCCAGTTTATTGCACATCAGATTTCTGAGATTTACAGAATGAAATGAAGCCATCTTCCTCAAAGTGATTCTTCTTCATACTATATTAATTCTTTAAGTGCACCAAAGATTTATTTTAAACTATAGTGTAATTAGTTAAGCTCTTGGGTTACACAATCACTTGAAATAAAACCCCATCCTGATTGTTCCATTTACAGGAGGGAAAGCTCTGGCAGGGATTACACCAGAGCACAGCTTGTTGACAGCATATGCAAATCAGGGAGACATAGTTTGGTTTAAATGTCTGTAAAAGCAGGAATCAACATCTGTGGGAATAATTTTCAAAACTGCAATGGCATAGATATCACTGCAAGTGGTTATGTAGTTACAAATAGACGTCTGGCAGTAGTGCAGAAATAAAATTTTCTTTTATCTCTTTCCAGATAAGAAAATAGTCTAAATCATTTTCTGGCTTGGAATTAGGTACTAATGATAAATTCGTTATTAACTTAAAAATTCTGGATTTTATCTTCCTTGCCTTCTTTTCCACATCTTCCTGGGAACAGTTATACAGAGATATGAAATAGGAAAATAGAAAACACTACGTAATCTATAACTTAGATTGGTTGAAGATTGTTGTAATGTCTGTTTTCTCAATTGTGAAATGTTATCTTTTCAAAAATGAGATTCTCTTTAACTGAACCAGTTCTCCAAATACATATAAGAAAACTTTTCCTTTGTAATACATTCTTAGTTGAAAACATTACATGTGCTTAAGTAATAAATACAGTATTTCAGAAATGAATCACAGCTACAGTCAAGAACTAATGGGATTCTTTGTCTATCCTAATTTTAAAACTAAATTTGTTGGACTTGACTGAAACCATGCCATTGATTGCACAGCCAAGTTCTCCATTCTATTTCTTGCTTTTTTTTCTTATTTTAATGGAATATTTACATATTGTATAATAAGCAATTTTATAACTGATAAACACTATTGTGTACATTAGTGTACATTACACAGCACCCATTTTAAGAGTTTGAATATTTCTCATACTCTTGAATACCCTGATTTTCTTCTTTATATCATTCTTTATTCCAAACATATGTCGCAGTTATTGAAACTGAGCAGGGTCCTGTGGGGCTCCTGGGCATGGGAATCTTTCTGTTCAGCCTCCATGACCTTCCCTGAGTTCTGAGGGGCAGGTCCAAACCAGTGCTAATCAGGAAAGGGAGGGGATGCAGAGACAAGGGAGGAGCAGCTAAGAAACAACAGCACAGCCTTGGGGGCAGGGTCCTGGTTCCTCCTTAAGGGATACACATAACAACATCTTTTGAGCTTTTTATATTATAGAACTAAAACCCCCAATAAATGGCGGATGAAGCAATCCTCATTCCAGAGAGAAGATCACAGTTTGATAGCTTTGAGAACCAGAGAGGCTTATCTGGAGACCACCTGAGCCCAGATTAAAGAAGTGCAGGCCCTGCACACACCCTAATCTTATCAGCAACCCTACCCTTGAACGCTTGCTGTAAAATTCCTCATCAAATCCTCCTGGGTTTGGACACACAGTTTTTCAGGGCAGGAGCCCTCTGTGTCCCGCTTTGCCTGGCAAAGCAATAAAGCTCTTCTTTTCTACTTTACCCAAAACTCTGTCTCTGAGATTTGATTTGGTGTCAGTGCACAGAGGCCGAGTTTTCAGCAACACTATCTGGAAATTTCACTTATTTCCTCTAAAGGTTTATGTCATATGTATTATGCACTCCCAAACAACACGTTTAATTTTCCACAGTCTTGAATACTTTATAAACTGTAACATATTATTATATTCTTCTGGGATTAGCTTTTTCTCCTCAATATTATGATGTTTATATCTATACTTATGGCTCATTCATTTTCATTGTTGTATCATATTACAATTGTATAAATGTGCTAGAGTTTATTTATTCATCCTTCATTTGGATTGTTGGCAAATTTTGCTTTCTTGTAATAACAAATTCCAAATATAAAAAGCACCAAAACTCATCCTAGAAATGTATTCTATGTTCGTCTCTCATCATCCCTTTAAACTTTATTCAAAGTGGGTAACTCCCCCCAACCCCCACACCCTCCCCTTCCCTGGATTTCCCCTACTAGGAAAATGGCTCTTCCATCCACTTTTGAATGCCCACTTGAATGTACAAATACAGCCTTGCATCAGCAAGTAGAGCATCTAGTAAAAAATTTGAATCAAATTCTGACTTGAGTTAATGTTAAATCATCTCCCATTCCTCAGTGTGGAAATAAGAAACTTGTGAGAAAAAATACTTCCCTCTTTCAATTCTCAACTTTGTTGGAAAAGACTATTGTAGTGGGGAAGGGGGACTATTACAGTAGAGAGCATCCTCAACCACAAGATTTGTAAGTATTCCAAAGGGTCAGGAATGACTTTTATAGGAGCACATGGCTCAGGTGAAGTTCAAATTGTCATGGGAATCACTCAGCAGCCAGTCCCCTAAGGGCTTGCCACAGTCCAAATCCAATGACTATATGACATGAGAATACAAAGGCCTGGTCCCCTTACCCCAACTGGGACAATTCTGAAGAAGAGTCATCCTAACTTCAGAACTCCTGTAAGATTAGCTGAGGCCATGATGGAAGCTGTATCATAGTTCATCTTCACCATGTGTCTTATCCTGTTTGCTATCCTTTCAGTAATACAGATGTTTATCCCTTCCTTCCTCTCCCATAGGTGTTGATTCACTGAGCACTCCCTAATAAATTTTCTACACACGAATCTCTGTCTTAGTCTGCTTGCTGGGGAATCCAACTTAGGGCAGTGGGAAAAAATGCTGTTCTGCTCAAGTCAAGTAATTATGTATAACAGGTTCTCTTGGATCATTTTAAAATTTCTATTTTATAATATAGTTGTATATATTTTAATAGAGAAACAGATTTTCATACTAAATTTGGGTCCCTAGGAATATGAATTATGGTTTTCTTATATGTTTTCTTATAATATTCAGAGAATTATATTAGAGACATTAGCCATTCAGAGCAGGAGGTCATAATCAAGTTACCAGTTGTCCCATTGATTCAAATGTGCTCTAATTTAAAGGAAAATCTCTGGAAACAATCACCTTTTAAGCACTAGACTTTCATTAAATAAATCTTCAACAATGTACTTGAGAATTAGGTATTAGAATTTTTATTTTAAGTATAAAGAAAATAAATTTTCAGTTACAGTAAGATTCCCAGAGGAACTGTAGAGGAGGAAGAAATTTTCCTCTACCCTTCTATGTTCTTCTGGCTGGTCTAAGACTTAAATTGACATGAGACAGATTAACAGGAAAAAGTTTAATAACATGCACACATGGAAGAGACCCTGGAAAACAGAGCAACTTACCAAAATGGCTGAAACCCTCATCTTAAATATCATCTGTAGCTAAAGACAAAGAGGAGGGGAGAAAAAAGATGGCGGCGAAGTAGAGAGACGTGGAGTGCATCCCTCTCCACAGATGCATTGGGAATGCACGGAAGGACACAGTCATTCCCACAGAGAACCAGCTGAACACCAGCAGACGGCCTCGGACACCGGAAAGGGCTGCGGAGAACCTGACATAGCCGGTAGGGAGGCATCTACGAGGGCTCAAAGAGGGTGAAGCGGCAGAGCTGTGGCAGACGGGAGGGAGTGAGAAACATACGGGTCCGCAGCGCAGCTCAGCGTTCCCGGACCGAGACATCGATCCGCGGCTGAACGGAGGGTCCAGGAGCGGGAGCGTGGGAACCGGAGAGCTGGTTCAGGGGGAGAAACATTGTTGCCGGTAGGGTGACGGACCGAGAGGACAGGAGGGAGGAGGTCCGCGGAGAGGAGTGCCGATCCCTGAGAGCTGCCCGGCCATGATGGCGGCTGGAGGCTGCAGGCTCCCGGGCGGGGGGGAGAAGCCGCGCGCATAGCCTCTCTCTCTCTTTCTGCGCCTCTGCAACAGGCAGCGGAGAGACGCCCTGCAGGGCCACATAAGGCGCTCAGGGATAACAAGCACCCTCAGGCGCTCGGGCGGGGCTAGATTAAAACTCCTTACAACGCCAGCAGCAGGGAGGCTGCCGAGAGAGAAAAAAAAAAAAAAAAAAAAAAAAAACCAGCATCAAAAAGAAAAAACCCCGAGAGAGGCCCAACTCTAAGACTTTCTGTGTACGCCTGAGCCACCAGCGCCCTCTGCAACAGGCACCTCCAAGCCTGACTGAAGCAACAGTGCGCCACTGCTCACTCCCTCCCAGGAGAAGGAGCCACTATTGCACCCTCTCCCTCCCCACACACCGAGGCTTACAGACGAACAATAAAGGAACCTCTGCTGGTCACAGCATAACGCAAAAAAAAAAAACCCAAGGCAAGGAAAAGGACACTTACAGCTGAGACGCTAAGGAAACAGAAATAGTAGTATCAATACCTATTGAACTGGTCCATTCGGGGATCAGTTCTGGATTTTTTTTTTTTTTTTTCCTTTCTCTTTTTTTTTTTTTTTTTTTGATTTATTAAATACGATCTTAGCCCTAAGGGATCTACAAGTTTTACAACATAATTTTATAAGGATATTTTTTACTCTTTTTTTTTTTTTTTTTTTTTTGCCTTTTAAAATACTTCTATATCTAGCTAAGTTTTTGGTAGTACGGACAAAATATCTTTCATACTTTCCTTTCATCCCTTTCTTTTATACACTTCTATTCCTTTCTTTTTCTTTGCATATTTCCAACCACATTACGCTCTTCTGTTCCCCTTTCTTCCAGCCATTTTAAGTGTATTTTATCTTAACATACTTATAAGCAACACTGTCGGTCTGCTCAGACTCCTTGCTCTATTCTCCAGATGATGCACTGCCTTGGTATTAATATTAGGCTTTTGTCTTTATCTTAGTTCTTAGTACAGTTGTCTAATTACATTCCGAGAATCTCCATTCTCTCTGGTGGTACTCCAGCTCATTTCTATATTTGATCCTAGCTTACAAAATCTCCCTGGATTGATGTTTGTATGTGTAGGGTGTTATTTGTTGTTTGTTTGCTTTTGCTTTTGTCTCTGATTTGTTCTGTTTCAGTTGTCAATTTCTGCTGGGTTTCTCTCTGAATATCTGATAGCACACTGGGGTTCTGTCAGGTCTTTCTAGAGCCTTATGTCCTAACGGATTCAATAATTGTGTGTCTTATACATGTATGTGTTTCCTAGACTGAATATTCGTCTAATCCAATACTTGGACATTAGTCTGAGGCTTGGATAGTCTTCTATAAACACCTCTATCACCAGGACAAGCAACCCCAAAAGCTTGGACAACCATGAGGAAACAAAGAAACACCATGCAGGCAAAGGAGCAGGAAAAAAACCCACAAGACCAAATAAATGAGGAGGAAATAGGAAAAATGCCTGAAAAAGAATTTAGAGTAATGATAGTAAAAATGATACAAAATCTCGATAACAAATTAGAGAAAGTACAAGAAACAGTTCATAAGAACTCAGAAAAACAAACAGCAATGGATAACAAAATAACTGAAATTAAAAATACTCTAGATGCTCTAACCAGCAGAATGACTGAGGCAGAAGAACGAATAAGTGAGTTGGAAGATAGAATGGAAGAAATAAACGCCACAGAGCAGGAAAAAGATAAAAAAAATAAAAAGACTAGAAGACAGCCTCAGAGACCTCAGTGATAACCTTAAACGTACCAACATTCGAATTATAGGCATCCCAGAAGAAGAAGAAAACAAGAAAGGGTCTGTGAAAATATTTGAAGAGGTTCTAGTGGAAAACTTCCCCAACATGGGAAAGGAAATAATGAACCAAGTCCAAGAAGCACAGAGAGTCCCATACAGAATAAACCCAAGGAGAAATACACCGAGACACATATTAATCAAACTAACGACAATTCAACACAAAGAAAAAATATTAAAAGCAGCAAGAGAAAAGCAACAAACAACATATAAGGGAAAACCCATCAGGATAACAGCTGACCTTCCTACAGAAACTCTGCAGGCCAGAAGGGAATGGCAGGATATACTGAAAGTCCTGAAAGAGAGAAACCTACAGCCAAGAATACTTTACCCAGCAAGAATCTCATTCAGATTTGAGGGAGAAATCAAAAGCTTTCCAGACAAGCAAAAGTTAAGAGAATTCAGCACCACCAAACCAGCCTTACAACAAGTGCTAAAGGAACTTCTCTAAGTAGGAAACACAAGAAAAGGAAAACACCTACAAATACAAACCCAAAACAATTCAGAAAATGGTCATTGGAACACACATGTCAATAATCACTTTAAATGTAAATGGATTAAATGCTCCAACCAAAAGACACAGACTGGCTGAATGGATACAAAAACAAGACCCTTCTATATGCTGCCTACAAGAAACCCACTTCAGACCAAGGGATACATATAGACTGAAAGTGAAGGGATGGAAAAAGATATTCCATGCAAATGGAAGTCAAAAGAAAGCTGGAGTAGCAATCCTCATATCAGACAAATTAGACTTGAAAGTAAAGACTATTACAAGAGACAAGGAAGGGCACTACATAATGATCAAGGGATCCATCCAAGAAGAACATATCACAATGGTAAATATCTATGCCCCCAATATAGGAGCACCTCAATACATAAGGCAAATGCTAACAGCTATAAAAGGGGACATCGACAGTAACACAATTATAGTGGGAGACTTGAACACCCCACTTACATCAATGGGCAGATCATCCAAACAGAAAATAAATAAAGACACACAAGCTTTAAATGACACATTAGACCATCTCGACTTCATTGATATTTATAGGACATTCCATCCAAAAACGACAGACTACACTTTCTTCTCAAGTGCACATGGAACATTTTCCAGGATAGATCACATCTTGGGTCACAAATCAAACCTCAGCAAATTCAAGAAAATTGAAATCATATCAAGCATCTTCTCAGACCACAACACCATGAGACTAGATATCAATTACAGGAAAAAAACTGCAAAAAAGACAAACACATGGAGGCTAAACAATTCACTCTTAAACAACCAAGGAATCACTACAGAAATCAAAGAGGAAATCAAAAAGTATCTAGAAACAAATGACAACGAAAACACAACAACCCAAAACCTATGGGACGCAGCAAAAGCAGTTCTAAGAGGGAAGTTTATAGCAATACAGTCCTACCTTAAGAAACAAGAAAATGATCGAATAAACAACCTAACCTTACACCTCAAACAACTAGAGAAAGAAGAACAAAGAAACCCCAAAGTGAGCAGAAGGAAAGAAATCGTAAAGATCAGAGCAGAAATAAATGAAAAAGAAAGGAAAGAAACCATAAGAAAAATAAATAAAACTAAAAGCTGGTTCTTTGAGAAGATTAACAAAATTGATAAACCATTAGCCAGACTCATCAAGAAAAAAAGGGAGAAGATGCAAATCAACAGAATTAGAAATGAAAAAGGAGAAGTCACAACGGACACCTCAGAAATACAAAACATCATGAGAGACTACTACAAGCAACTATATGCCAAGAAATTGGATAACCTGGAAGAAATGGATACATTCTTAGAAAAATACAATCTTCCAAGACTGAACCAGGAAGAAATAGAAACCATGAACAGACCAATCACAAGTACAGAAATTGAGGCAGTGATTAAAAATCTCCCAACACACAAAAGCCCAGGACCAGATGGATTCACAGGCGAATTCTATCAAACATTTCGAGAAGAGTTAACACCTATCCTTCTCAAACTCTTCCAAAATATTGCAGAAGGCGGAGCACTCCCAAACTCATTCTATGAGGCTACCATCACCCTGATACCAAAACCAGGCAAAGATGTCACAAAAAAAGAAAACTACAGACCAATATCACTGATGAATATAGATGCAAAAATCCTCAACAAAATACTAGCTAACAGACTGCAACAGCACATTAAAAAAATCATACACCACGATCAAGTGGGGTTTATCCCTGGGAGGCAAATATTCTTCAATATACGCAAATCAATCAACGTGATACATCATATCAACAAATTGAAGGATTAAAACCATATGATCATTTCAATAGATGCAGAAAAAGCTTTTGACAAAGTTCAACATCCATTTATGATAAAAGCTCTCCAGAAAATGGGCATAGAAGGAAATTACCTCAACATCATAAAAGCCATATATGACAAACCAAAAGCCAACATTGTTCTCAATGGAGAAAAACTGGAAGAATTCCCTCTAAGAACAGGAACAAGACAAGGGTGTCCACTCTCACCACTGTTATTCAACATAGTTTTGGAAGTGTTAGCCACAGCAATCAGAGAAGAAAAAGAAATTAAAGGAATCCAAATTGGAAAAGAAGAAGTAAAATTATCACTCTTTGCAGATGACATGATACTATATATAGAAAACCCTAAAGACTCTACCAGAAAACTGCTAGCACTCATTGATGAGTTTAGTAAAGTAGCAGGATACAAAATGAATGCACAGAAATCTCTTGCATTCCTATACACTAACAACGGAAGAGCAGAAAGAGAAATTAAGGAAACTCTCCCATTCACCATTGCAACCAAAAGAATAAAATACCTAGGAATAAACCTGCCTAAGGAGGCAAAAGATCTGTATGCAGAAAACTTTAAGACATTGATGAAAGAAATCAAAGACGACACAAACAGATGGAGGGACATACCATGTTCCTGGATTGGAAGAATCAACATTGTGAAAATGACTGTACTACCCAAAGCAATTTACAGATTTAATGCAATCCCGATCAGATTACCAATGGCATTTTTCACAGAACTAGAGCAAGAAATCTTACGATTTGTATGGAAACGCAAAAGACCCCGAATAGCCAAAGCAATCTTGAGAAGGAAAAATGGAGTAGGTGGAATCAGGCTTCCTGACTTCAAACTATACTACAAGGCCATAGTGATCAAGACAGTATGGTACTGGCACAAAAATAGAAAGGAAGATCAATGGAATAGAATAGAGAACTCAGAAGTAAGCCCAAACACATATGGGCACCTTATCTTTGACAAAGGAGGCACGAGTATACAATGGAAAAAAGACAGCCTCTTCAATAAGTGGTGCTGGGAAAATTGGACAGCAACATGTAAAAGAATGAAATTAGAACACTTCCTAACACCATACACAAAAATAAACTCCAAATGGATTAAAGACCTACATGTAAGGCCAGACACTATAAAACTCCTAGAGGAAAACATAGGCAGAACACTCTTTGACATACATCAAAGCAACATCCTTTTTGACCCACCTCCTAGAATCATGGAAATAAAATCAAGAATAAATGAATGGGACCTCATGAAACTTAAAAGCTTTTGCACAGCGAAAGAAACCATAAACAAGACTAAAAGGCAACCCTCAGAATGGGAAAAAATAATTGCCTATGAAACAACGGACAAAGGATTAACCTCCAAAATATACAAGCAGCTCATGAAGCTTCATACCAAAAAAGCAAATAACCCAATCCACAAATGGGCAGAAGACCTAAATAGACATTTCTCCAAAGAAGACATACAGATGGCCAACAAACACATGAAAAGATGCTCAACATCACTCATCATCAGAGAAATGCAAGTCAAAGCCACAATGAGGTATCACCTCACACCAATCAGAATGGCCATCATCACAAAGTCTGGAAACAACAAATGTTGGAGAGGGTGTGGAGAAAAGGGAACTCTCCTGCACTGTTGGTGGGACTGTAAGTTGGTACAGCCACTATGGAAAACAATTTGGAGGTTCCTTAAAAAACTACAAATAGAACTACCATATGATCCAGTCATCCCACTCCTGGGCATATACCCAAAGAAAACCATAATCCCAAAAGAAACTTGTACCATAATGTTTATTGCAGCACTCTTTACAATAGCCAGGACATGGAAGCAACCTAAATGCCCATCAACAAATGAATGGATACAGAAGATGTGGCATATATATACAATGGAATATTACTCAGCTATAAAAAGGGATGAGATGGAGCTATATGTAATGAGGTGGATAGAACTACAATCTGTCATACAGAGTGAAGTAAGTCAGAAAGAGAAAGACAAATATTGTATGCTAACTCACATATACGGAATCTAAAAATGGTACTGATGAACTCAGTGACAAGAACAGGGAAGCAGATACAGGGAATGGACTGGAGAACTCGAGGTATGGGAGGGGGCGGGGGGTGAAGGGGAAACTGAGAAGAAGCGGGAGAGTAGTACAGACATATATATACTACCAACTGTAAAATAGTCAGTGGGAAGTTGTTGTATAACAAAGGGAGTCCAACTCGAGGATGGAAGATGCCTTAGAGGACTGGGGCAGGGAGGGTGGGGGGGAATCGAGGGGGGGGCGTCAAGGAAGGGAGGGAATATGGGGATATGTGTATAAAAACAGTTGATTGAACCTGGTGTACCCCCCAAAAAAAATAAAATAAAAAAAAAAAAAAAAAAAAAAAAAAGACAAAGAGGAGGTTGGGGGTAAAGATTTGGGACTTCAAAGGGGCAATTGACATGGAGATGGGAAAGCAAATGTTTAGTAAAGAAATGTTTACTGGATTCTGCAGACACAATGGGACACAGAATAGAATTTTAACAAACAGACTTTCCTGGGTTCCTCTCTGTCTATACACCTAGTTCATACTATAGTTATCTATGGTGATAGCTCGCTTCCTGGAATAGGTTCTCCACCTACATGCTTTAGGCAGTTAGAGGGAGCTCAAGGTTCTTCCAGAGACTTTTGGGCTTTGTTTTCTGCTGGGAAAAATGCAGCATGCTAAAGAGATATTTTGTTCCCCTACAGACCTCAGTTAATGCTTTTGATTTCCACATGTTTAAGATAATTTGTACATTATTTTGTTGTTGTTGTTTTTCTTAGATTACTTCTGTTCAAAATAGAATTCACTTGTTTCAGGTTGACAGTAAAGCTGATAATTCAGTACTTTCATCAGTTCACTAAGAATTCTCTGGGTTATTATTCAAAATAATACCTGTTAATTTAATAGCACTTTTTGAACAGGTAGTTCATGTCTGATAGTATCTCTAATTTCCCTTCACCCTAAAATTAGATCTAATACTTTAAAAATACATGATTATTTTTGTCACTAATCTGGCTAATTTTATAATTTGCAGAATACTGTTTCATGATGTGCTTTTTAGTAAGAGCTCTCGGAGGTATTCTACCTACCAAGTCAGGATTAATGATTCACATTATCATTTTTTTGTTTGAATTACTTGAATTATTCAGTATTTCTTGAAAGAATTCAGAATTCTTTTATACAAGAATATACATAGCTGAATAAAATAAATGGAAATAACAGTAACAGCTGCAATTTACTTAGGGCCTGATTGATATCTGGTACTGTTCTTTGAAAGTGATTCAGTCCAATGTATTTTACACTCTTCTATATTACAAATGAATTAAGGATAGCTAGCTAAGAACCCAGGAATAAATGCATTTTTATATCTCTTTTGAAATCCACTGAAAACAACAAAAAGAACGAAAAATAGGAATGAAGTGTAGAAGTAAACATACACAAAAAATTTAATCTTCAATGAAATAAGACAAGGACTTAAAGATGAAAACAAAAATTAACCAATATTATCTAAAAAATAAAGCAAAATCTGAACCAGAAAACTGAATGAATCTATATCCATATAACTATATCTAAATGTATATCTAAATGTGTATCTATGTCTCTATCTATCATCTATCATCTATCTGTCTATCTATCTATCTATATCTATCTATCTATCTATCATCTATCTATCATCTATCATCTATCATCTATCTATCTACATTCAGTTTTTTCCTTTCTGATAGGATAGCTATATAGAGAGAATTAATAGGTTATAGATACAGGTAAATGATATAGATATCACCTCAAAAGATGCAGACTTCTATACAAGTAGTTTTAGTAACTTCTATACAAATAGTTTTAGTAACTTGTATAGAAGTCTGTATCTTTAGTAGTCCTAAGGAACTACCTTTTAATTAGAGATACCTGGGGAGTGGAAACAGGTCTGGAAAGATGTAAAATCACTTTAAAGTTTCACTTGCTGAGGGTAAAAAAAGCAAGGAATGGAACAGTGTCCGGAATCCCCAAGATCACCCTGAGGCTTGATGATTTACTAGGACTTGCAGGACTCAAAAAAACTGTCATACTCACAGTTTATTACAGCAAGTGGATACAGATCAAAATTAGCAAAGGAAAAGAGCACACGGTGTGAGGTACAGGAGAAACCAGGCTCAAGTTTCCCCTGACTTATCGAGATGCATGAGGACATACTAATTCTCCTAGCAATGATGAGTGACAACACTTGCAAAATGTTGCCAACCAAGAAAGCTGGTCACATAAATTATATTGTTAGGCTATATTTATCTGGTCAAACTTGGCATGGCCCAAGACCTCAGGCATACAAAAACACTCTTTCAGGCAGAATATTCCAAGGGTTCAGAAGCTACCTCCCAGGAGTCAGCAAAGAGCCCAGTCCTAAAGGCAGCCATTTCTTGGGAATGTATAGGATTTGAGCAACCCTGGCCTGCTGAGTTAACCCTGTCTTGATCCTCAGCAGCTAGGATGGAAAGCCATTGCCTCATGGCTTCTTGTATGAAAATAACCAAGTGGTTCTGTAGGACCAGGATATGTGGCCCTTCCTAAAGCTGCATCCTAGCATTAACCATCAGTATTTGTTCAGTCTGCCTGATCCACTTTACTGAAGTCCCATCATCTTTCCAGAACAACTCCCATCTCTTGCCTGCCTCTTAGAAGAGAATTCACTCTAATCTTCTAATTCACTGTAATGTTGCTAGTAAATCGTTTTCCTCTGAATGTTGTTCCTCATTAAAAAAGTCAGCACATTCCACAACGTGTAGACTAGCACTCATCTCCCCTAAAACCATTTCTGTCTTGGGGGATAATGTTTAATCTACTACACATGTTGTAGTCATTGTGCACTAAGTGGCCTGAGTGCAGTTAAAATATGTATTTTATACCCCCAAATACTGGATCTCCCATCCCAAGTTCGATGAATGGCAAACATACCTAAATGTGGTTTGGTATGAGTGTGCCATAATACCTCCCATGGCTTAGCTCATCTCAGTGTAGGGATGTTCCCCGGAGGATTCAAATCCACTGAATGTGCCTGTGATGCCTACTGCTTTACCCCCATGAGAAATCCATTATCTTTATTTTTTTTTCTAATCTTTTAAAAAGCTTTTTATCCACAAAAGCAAGCATAGCATGTATTTGTACATAGCATATTGTGGTATGTAGGGGATGACACTACTATATTTCATCCTTTATAACCACGGATCTTTCTAAGCGTTTGATCATCAGGGTTTATGGTTACACAGTAATCAGTCAGCTGGGAGCTAAACACTGCGTGGTCAAACAGACTAGTAGTCCCAGAAACTCCTTCCTAAATGATATCCTTTGTAGTAAATATAACTGAAAAATAAGAAACAAAAGGTACTAGCACATTATCAGAGTTTCAGTCAGTTATTAATAACTGGTCCAGTTCATCACATTTTATGATGATGTCTCCCAGATCACGGCCACTCTGGTTTGCACGCTTCCATTGGACCTTGTCAGTTTCCAAAAGCAGGGTTATTCTTGGCAAATATGTGTCTTTACCCTTCTGAGCACATGGTATAATTGTGTTAAGAGACAATGTCATTTTCTTTCTCTGAGCCTCTCTTATGCTATCAATGTAGTAAAGATCTCCTTTGTTGCGTAATCCATTTATTCGTTTCTTTACTCTTAGCCATTATTTCTCTCTTACCATTTGTTATTGATTTTAACCCCAAATTCTCCAAATTTCAGATGTTGTGCTGGTCCAGATTGCTGGCAGCAATACTGGTCTAGCAAGTGCATTCCACTCAGTCTATTCCCATTCATATAGGAAATGGTTATATAGGTACAGACCTAGAAGGTTATAATACTGCATTCACTATTCACTGTCAACACAAATTTTGCCAGATGGGTGATAGGATATTAGTAATTCTGATATAAAGGATTAAAGAAATACTTATAGTTACAGTACTTGCCTAGGAATCATCCCTGCTTCTGGTGCCCACAATTGTAGGCCTGTATCAAATAGTAAAAGGACCACTGCATCAAATAGAAAAAAAGAAAATTGAGGTGATGTGGGGAAGAACTGTACAGGTGTACCAACATCCTTCCTTACTCCCTGTTGGGGTCTCCAGAAAAACAGAACCAATACACCCCCCCCCACACACACACACGTATATACATATACACACACAGATGCATGAAAATAGAGAGAGAGAGAGACAGCAAGAGAGATTTTTTTAGGGCATTGGCTCTTGTAATGGTGGAGGTTGGCAAGTTCAAAATCTGCAGGGTAGACTGGCAGGGTGGAGACTCAGGGAAGAGATGCAGTTTGAGTCTAAAAGCAGAATTCCCTCTGCTGGCAGAATTCACTCTTTCTCAGGCAGAATTCAGTAGTTTTTTAATCAAGGCCTTCAACTGACTCGATTGGGCCCACCCACATTATGGAGGGTAGTCTACTTTACTGGAAGTCTACTGAATTAAATGTTAATCTCATCTAAAAAGGTACCCTCACAGATATATGGGTATCATGGCGTAGCCAAGTTGGTACATAAATTAACCATCACACCTTCTTACCCAGATCCCTCCCCAAAAGCAGAAGAATCTATTTAGTGGACACCCTCTCTTGGGCCTTCTGAACTGAGTGTCAGCATATATTCATGAAAGTGTGTAAGTCAGCCCTTCATGCTTTTATCGCCCTCCATTTTACATGAAAACGTGCTTCATTGCCCATTCTAATTTTCTATCAAACCACTGCTGTGAGGATGGCATGATTCATGATATGTTCATTTGATGTGATAACTCTTTGCTCACTGTTGGACACTATCGTCTGTAAAATGTGTTCCTTGGGCTGAAGAAAGATAACTCAGCAGTCCAAATTGGTATAGTATCTTCCATTCCAAGACTTCAGGCATACAAAAAGACTCTTATTAGGCAAAATATCCCAAGGATTCAGAGATTTTACCCCAGAGGTTTGCCAATCCTGAAGACAGACATTTCTTTAGACTGTGCAGGGTTTGTGCAACCCAGGCCTGCCGAGTTAAATCTTTCTCACCCAGGAGCTTAACAAATAATATAAAATGATCCACTTAAAAAAAAAATATTGGCCAATTCTCCCCGGTAGAAAATTCTGAAATAAGACACATGAAGGATGGAAGAAAACGAGGCAATCACCAGATTATCAGAATGAGCATTTTTGTCTTAATGGGCTTCATCGTACAGTATATTGATCATCTTTTCCCCAGAAAGTAACAATAAAACTTGAGATAAAATCTGCCCCAACTCAGAAAATACAAAAGTGAAAAGCAAAAATGTACTTCAGAACTTCACTTGTTTGTCAATGACGAGCAATTCTTTGCTGAGTCTAATAATAATTTTCAAATACAGGGAGACTTTTTTTGGTCCTATTCATAATATAATGGGTATAGACAAGATACACTTGTAAATATAATTGCATCATTAGCATTTTCTCTATCACTTTCTTAAATTTAGAAAAGACAGTGAACAAAATAATAAATTAAGCTTTGATTTATTGTATTTGTCAATTCTGTGATGTAAATACTTGCACCAGGGCCTGTTTCAAGCCATTGACTTGATGTCATTGAAAACGGAGCTTGAGAGAAACAAATGGAATCACAATCATTGTATGGTATTTCCCTGCAAATATAATAGGTGTAAAGAATCTCAGGATCACAGAAATAGTATAGTGAAATAATTTGAAAGTGATAAATTTTAGATATTTCTCTTTGTTTTTATAGAATTTTAACATAATTCACCTAATTGTAAGTACATAGTTTAATTTTTAATAATGTGTGTGTTTAAAAGCTGGCTAACTTTATTGCTAAAAATCTAAACATCTGCTCTTACCAGTCACCTCCAGAACAGTGCTGCTTTTACTTTTTGCAATTATTTTACTTCTCTCTTTCATCCCTTTTACTGCAAAGACATTCATACTTCTAATCTTTTTGATATTTTTCATTTTTTTGTTGGGGTCATTTTTCACAAGGAAATTTGATTTTCAAATTCTTATGGTTTCCTCAGAATAATTCCTTTTTTGTCATATGTTCTTAATTTGCTTTTTGTAGATTTCAATTTTTACATTCAAAAATTGTAAAATATGGTAACTTTGGTATTTTATTTACTGTACAAGGAGACTTCATAGTATACCTCTGTGTACTTTTAAAATTTTAAACCATATGAACATACTAACTCCTCAAAACTGAGCTAAATTTAAAAATGTATGTATTTCACTCTCACTTTTATAACCATCTATTTATAACTATCTGTCTCTGAATCTTTTTGTTTGGTAAGTATTTATTAAGTGCTTATTATTGTCAAGTCCTATTATAGGGGATCTGGATTAAGCATGAACAGAAGCTTTAAAACTCTATGCCTTCATGGTAAGACAAAAAATAAACAAAAAATAAGCAAAATATATAGCATGCCTGGTCACAATAATTGCTATGGAGAGAAATAAAATAGAGGAATAGGAGAGGAAATGATAGTAAATCGATCCTCATTATTTATAGATTCTGTGCTTGCAAATTTGCCTACTTGCTAAAAGTTATTTGTAATTCCAGAATCAATACTTGCAATGATTTCAAGGTCACTCACAGGCATATGCAGAGCAGCAAAAAACTGGACCCACTTGACACGTACATTCCCAGTTGAAGTCAAGGAAGGCAGTGCTTTTCCTTCTTATTTCAGCTTTCATACTTGTGAACAACTGTCTTTTCATGGTTTATTTAGTGCCATATTTTTCACATTTTTGTGCTTTTTTTTTGTGATTTCACTGCTTAAAATGGTGCCCAAGTGTGGTACTGAAGTACTGCATAGTGTTCCTAAGCACAAGAAGGCTGGGAGGTAACTTATGGAGAAAATATGAGTGTTAGATAAGCTTTATTCAGGCATGTGTTATAATGCTATTGACTATCTTTTCAGTGTTAATGAATCAATTATACATTTTAAATGAAGTGTCTTTAAAAAGAAGCACACATAAAACAAAATTATGTATTGATCAGTTGATGAATACATTGTCACAAGAGGTTCTAAGGGACCTAACCCTGTATTTCCTCCAGGAGCGACAGGTCAGTATTCTTTGATTCAGTGTTCACAGTGACTTTATAGAACATACCTACTGCAAATATTGAGAATCAACGTGGTTCAACTGGTGATAAGTAGTCAGATTCTGAATATATTTTAATGGTAGAATTAACATGTGTTTAAAGCTGGAATCAAAGTGTGAAAGAAAAAAAATAATAAATTCTTTAGATCTGTGAAACTAGAAAGATGGAATTGCCCTTGATTGAGGTGAGAAAGCCTGGGGAAGAAGCAGGCTTCTGAGAATATTGTAAGTTAATTTTGAGATATTTACACTCAAGATGCATGTTAATTATCGTGTAGATGTTGCATAGTCACTAAAATATATAGATCTAGAGTTCATATTATGGATGATATATAAGATAATGGGATTACATAAATTGACTAAGGATGTAAGAGAAGTCCAGAGACAGAATCCTGACACCCTCTTATATTTAGAAGTCAAGGAAATGAGAGTCAATGAAGGGAAAACAAACAAACAAACAAACAAACAAATGCAGTCTCTTGCTGGTTCTTCTTTGAGACCTTACATGTCCTTGTGCTACCAGTTCACTCCTCAACTTCTTCACCTCTCTAAATATATTGATGACTCTTCAAAGTATATATTCACAGCAATCATTTATTTCTGAATTTTAGTCTTATAGATCCAAATATACCCTTGTTGACCTAAAATAAGTAGACTGCAGGATATTTCTCTGCACAGATGGGTTTATTTGGTATTAGCAGAAAATTGCAATTCCAGATCTGCAACCATGGTGAGCCACATGCAAGTTCCCTCAGGGCAAGAGGAGGAGAACACTTTAATGGAGAGGAAAAGGACATTGGGAGGGCTATAGTAAATAAAGAATCCAGGGCTTTTCATCGTCTGAGTCCTTCTTCCTATAGGGCTCTGTTGTCATGGCAGGGCGGGAGACTTCCCTGTTCTGATCTCCCAACTCTATTAAATGAGGTTTCTGCTTCTGAATTTTTTACACCCTTCACATATTCTACTTGAATGCCAAACAGGCACTTCAAAGAATATCTATCCTAAACTGGGTTTCTAATTTTTCCCCCACACTGTGCTCTTACTCTAGTGTTCTTCAGTCACTATGTTCTATTTACATACTTACTCAGGGTAAGTCTTCAGAATTATCCTTGGCTTTTTTTTCTCTCCTTCTACACAGTCAATTCAATATCAAATGCTATAGATTCTGCTTTCAAAATAAATCCAGAATTTCACCACTTTTCTCTACCTCCCTTTAATCTGCCTAGTATAAGACACCATCTTTCTTCTGGACCATAGCAGTAGTCCACTAGATGGGTCCTTTGTTTCCAAACTTGCCCCTCTTCAGAGCATCAATTCTTCACAAAAATATAAACCAGGTTGTGTTACTACCTGCTTAAATGTTAATTGTCCCCTGCTTAAATGGCTTTTAAGAATATAATGCAACGTTGTTAATTAAAGCTTACCAGGCCCTATGTGATCTGGCTTCTGCCAACATCCAGCTTTCCTTTGCTCACCACGCTCCTGGCACACAGGCCTCCTTCCAAATACTGGGAAATGCCAGTCGTGAAACTGATTTGAATAATTTGCTGTTATGTTTCCTCTGCCTAAAATGCTCTTTCTCCAAGTATTTGTAAGAGTTACCCCTTTATTTTATTCAAGAATCAGGTCAAAAGTCACTGTTCAGAGACTTTTTCCCCAGTCTACATATATAGTTTTACATTGTCTATCTCATACAATTGAATGTGAGCTCTAAAAGGGCAGAGGTTTCTTGTTTACCACTGTATCTTCTGTGTTTAGAATAGTGCCTGACGTAAATAAACGTTAGGTTAATGTTTTTCAAGCCACTTGATTATCCAGTTTTTCTACTTTGTATACTGTCTGCTTTATATTTTCATATTTTAACATCAAATTTCATTTGCCTTTCTTAATATCTGGCTTACATTTAATGGATATTTCTGATTAACTATCGTTTCACCACTTCTCTCATTGAATATATTCAAATTTCTTATGAGTAATAACATCTACCTCATATTTTCATTTATTCAGCAAAGCTCATTACTTTTTATAGATTCTTTAACACATGTGACTTGAGAGAAGACATTCCAGGAGGCAGTATCATAACGGCTACTTCTGGCCAAAATAAAATATTTTTATCACATTTTTAAAGAAAGTATGGAAATTATAACAAATTTTCAGTTATCTCCAGACCATAGCTTCTCCAGCACTAGCACCAATCCAAACCATATGTGGTATATAAGGAGAGAAGAAATAAGAAATAGGGGCAAATTTTATGCTAGCATAATCCTCTTGCTAAGTCTTCCATTGGGAGAATTACCAAAAAATGAGAAAGTATTTGGGTCTGTGACTTCTCCGTGGCTCAGAAGAGTGAGTCAAGTTTTCTTTAGTATGCTGGTTAATATACTCTGATGCTTTGCTGAACCAGTTGGGTCAGTTATACACAGTAAAATAGCATATTGGTCATTGAATTGTTGCTCTGTCTTGGGAGGTTACAGAGTGGGAGTTTCTTAACTTTCTTGGTACATGCAAATTATAGTCTAATTTAATACAGCATGATTTATGCATGCAGTTGCTTTTGCGGTCTTATTTGGCACTATTTTGTGTCTGTTATTGTGAAGATAGCATTTAATGATTTCATTTGTTTTCATCTACAATTAAATTAGAAGCTAGCTTTGCAGACAACTTCTTTATGTCATTGTTTTGTATAAATTGCTTTCTATACACTATCCAAATAATTTAATCAACTCAGAGTAAAATAAATAGTTTGGTCTATTTTCATGAAGAGTTAACTAAATTCATAGTAGAGACCATTGATTTTTCCATATCACATACTTTAATGACAATCAGGCAACTCCTTTGAGAACATAAAGTTCCTCATCCACACACACAAAAAGGAAGCCAACGCTTGTGCAATTTGTATTGTCCACTACTTTTGGTCATTTTGCACAATTAGTTATTTAATGGCAATATTATTGATCATTAAAGTCTCTTCACTGATGACTTTAGCCTTTTCAAACTACTATTGAAAACTGAAGGTAGAAAGTAAAAAAT
Organism: Hippopotamus amphibius kiboko; assembly: GCF_030028045.1. NCBI lineage: Eukaryota > Metazoa > Chordata > Mammalia > Artiodactyla > Hippopotamidae > Hippopotamus > Hippopotamus amphibius. Next base: position 89,956,745 of record NC_080186.1, on the reverse strand, counting down.
AGATATATTTATTTCAAAATAGCCTCATGGTTGTTTTATACACAGAAAGCTCTGTATGGAATCAATAGTTTCATAATTGATTAATCATTTCAGAATTTTGAGGGTGTAATTTTCATGGTCATGTTTTCTGTTTTGTGGACTTCATCTCAGCTGTAGTCTAGTGGCATGGAAGACATATATGACCCTTCTAAAAATCCCATCAGATCCTGAAGGAGAAACTACCCACACCTTCACTGAGTATTATAATTATTGAAACCATTATTACATATGACAAAATAACCAGCTGTGGGAGGCTTAAAAATTACCTGAGCTGTAAAACATACAATCCATAGTAGCTAGTTCCATGGATATTTCATTCTTACTTTTTACCTGGGGAAGACTTTTCTGGGTGTTTCCCAATCTCAAGAGTGCTTCTTTTCAAAATCAATTCAATAGCCATAACAAAGCCATTTCACGGTGATCATTAACACTTACTATGTCAGCTAAACTTTCAAACATAAATACTCTTTTTACTTAGTTTCAGGTTTATACTACCGTATCTAAAATTACGTAATTATAAAAAAATGGATGCTTGAGAAGGAAGTTTTCTACATTGGCTTTCTCAATGCTCCCCAGTTGTTGAATATCTATCAATACCATGTTTTCTAGCTTTGTGATAATGTCTGAAATATTTTCTCTTGGTGGCTTATTTAGAAATATATTAAAATAAAATCATAATAATCTCTATTTTATGGCTTCAGTAATATTTGCCACCTAATGTTACTGTGATTAGTAAAATGCAACTTTATTTGAATGTCCAAAAAATAGTTTATTTAAATTATTCAATTTTTTTCTTATTCATTTATTGGCTTAAGTTTAGAAATAATGATATAAAACTGAAAAAACTTTTCAAAAAATTGTTCTCCTCACTCGTATTTTGTCTTACATAAGTTCTTCCCCTAGCTAATTTCCCTTGCCTATACGTGGTTATATTCTTACTATTTATTATGAACTTGTTGTCTCATGTTTTGTTTAGTTTTCAAGTCCTTCCCAATTAAAATTCCTTTCCTCTCCTATGCATATTGTGTTGTCTTTTCAAATATGAATTTAATTGCAATTTTTATGGTTTTATTATACCAGTGTATACCACTAGACACTATAGCTTATTCTTGGCCATTAAAAAAGGTATTTTGTCATATGGTGATTTTGTCATATGTCTTTTATGTTTTCTATAATCTAGTTTATTCCTGCTTCCTTTCTTTTCCTTATACTTTACCTGTGAAGAACTTAATCTGAGTTTGGCTGATAGTATACTCACGGTGCATATTTGGCTGATAGCATGCTCACTGTGCATATATTTATATTAATATGTTATACCATTCTGAAGATTTGTTATTTTGAGGATTTTCTTTTCTCAGGCTCAACACATGCTACACATTGCTTCTCTTATCCCCCCATATAGAGAAGGATACCATGTAATTTTGTGGCTGTTGAAAGTTTGTTTCTATCTGCTAATATTTATGTGGTTTATGGGGATAACTTGCTACTTAATTTTTTAAAAAATATGTCCCATGGGATTTTATTTTTGCTTTCTAGCTGTTCTGTCCACATTTAGATGGGATTTGGAGAGACTGGTAAATAGTGCTGTCCCCACAGCTATCCCTCCAGAATTCTTTTACTTATTTTTAAAATATCTGTATAACACAAGTACTTTTATTCTTCTTCTTTGGAACTGAAAACATTATGAGTCCAATACATATAACTATTAAATTGTGTCATTATAAAATTGTTGCTCTTTAAAAGGTAATATTGACTCCCTCTTCTATTCTTCCAAATTAAGTCTGTAAAACCCCAAATTCAAAGGTGATGCTAAGTGCAGGGTGCCTCGATTACCATGAATCATACATTCTTGGACAAGACATTTGGAGAATGAACTTTCTTTCCCTCCCAAATTGGATATCCTATTATATGGTGTTTGTTTCTAAAGATCAATGATAATGTAAGACCACACAATTTAGTGTAGCTACATTAATATCCACTTTAGTATTTATTACTGAATTTAAGCAAATATTTGGGAGAATACACATACCAGAAGTACCCTAAACTTCAAGTTTATCCTTTTATAAACATCATATTCCTCTTTGTTATCTCATTCTCTGTCTATGGCATAAACCTGTCTTGAATATTTTGATAGACACTTCCACAAGTAGACCTAATTAGCCTATATATTGGGTTGGCCAAAAAGTGCCTTCGATTTTTAAGTAAAAATTAAAGACATTTTTTGTTTTCAAGAACTTTATTGAATAATGTATTCACTCTTTTGTTTCACTACCTTCTGCCATTTTGCAGGCAACTTCATAATTCCATCTTCCCAAAACTTTTTATCTTTTTGAGCAAAGAACTGTTGCAGGTGCCTTTTACAGTCTTCCAGGGAATTAAGAGAAATTTGTAGAGACCAAAATAAGTTGAAATCCGAAGGTACAATGTGTGGTGAATATGGTGGATGAATCAGAACTTCCCAGCCAAGCAGTAACAGTTTTTGCCTGGTCATCAAAGAAACATGCGGTCTTGCGTTACCCTGATGGAAGTTTGTGCATTTTCTGTTGACTAATTCTGGACACTTTTCGCTGAGTGCTGCTTTCAGTTGATCTAATTGGAAGCAGTACTTGTTGGAATTAATCATTTGGTTTTCTGCAAAGAGTTCATAATAGAAGACTCCCTTGCAATCCCACCATACACACAACATCACCTTCGTTGGATGAAGACTGGCCTTTGCTGTGGTTGGTGGTGGTTCATTTCACTTGCCCCATGATTGCTTCCATTCCACATTACTGTACAGTATCCACTTTTCATCACCCATAACAATTTGTTTTAAAAGTGAAACGTTTTCATTATGTTTAAGTAGTGAATCGCATGTGGACATACAGTCAAGAAGGTTTTTTTCTTTTGCTTAACTTATGTGGAACCCAAACATCAATGTGATTCACATAACCAAGCAGGTGCAAATGATTTTTGATGCTTGATTTGGATATTTTGAGTATGTCGGCTATCTCCTGCATGGTATAACATTGACTGTTCTCAATTAATGTCTTGATTTGATCACTATCAACTTCAACTGGTCTACCCGACCTTGACTTTGGAACATCATCTATTGAGAAATTGCCAGCATGAAACTTCACAAACCACTTTTGACACATTCAATCAGTCACAGCACCTTCTCTATACACTACACAAATCTTTCTGTCTGTTTCAATTGTGTTTTTACCTTTCTTGAAATAATAAAGCATAATAGGCCAAAAATGTTGCTTTTTTCCCCCATCTTCAGTATTAAAATGACTTACACAAAAATTCATCAATTATTATGTCTTGTTATTAAACACACGTACAATCTAACAAAATTGCTTCGAATGAAGTTAAACACAACTAAATGCTACTAGAGTTATCTTATGGAAAAAACTGAGCGAACCTTTTGGCAAATGTTCTAATTGTTAACTTTTATTTACATATAGAATTTTTTATTATAATGTCATTATCTGTATAAAAAACTATTATTACTAAATGAATAGGAGTGGAATATTTAGCATATGGTTTTGACATTCTGTGCTCCTCACCACCGTCACTCTTGAGGTTTATATAATTCAAACAAATCCACAGTTATGCTTACTTTGTTCTGTTTCTTTCCATCCAAAGGACCTTTCTCTTACTCCTTCACAGTTTCTTCTGAATTTATTAACTGGATTCTCCTATTTCTATTAGATTTTGGTCATTTATCATTTTCTTAAATGATGTATTCTCTCTTTGATCAATACAATCCACTCAATCTATACTATTCCTAAATCATAATAACATCAGTTTGAAGTAGTAGGTCTCACATTAGTGTGGATTTGTTTCTGGGTTCCTCAGATTAGTAGCAAAATTCTCTGGAGGAAGGAGGTCAGATCCTTCAGAGGAAGGTCAAAGACTTTTTAAATAATTTCCTAGTCTTACAACAATTTCTGGCCTCTATAGCTTTACCTAAATTCTATTGATTGTAGAATAAAGAGTTTCAAAATTAGGAAAAAGATTTTCTCCCTTCTGAAAGTGATAATAATAGCAAGTTTTAGGAATTGGTCACACCAGATTACCTTGTGATATGAAAACATCACAGTGGCCTCATATATAAAACATGTGGCACACAAATGATACGAGGGTATAATACCTAATATTCCTAGAAATATGGTGCTTTCAGTATGCCCAGTCTACACTCATTTGTTTTCTATATTTCATTCCAAAATGTATGAATCAAAGCAGATTTCTAAGGCTTTAAAATATGTATAAAAGATATATTAAACTTATATTTATTTTGGATTTCACAAAACATAAGTCTATGTCTTCAAAGTCCAAAAAAGTAATTTTCTTTCTGAAATAGAAAATAACTTTCAACCCACTTAAGTCAATAAGTACATTAAATCCATGCATTAACTTTCAATTTCTTTAAGATATATAGTCTGTTTATTCCTTCAAGAATTTTATGAAGCTTTAATCAGTTTAATATCTCTGAAAAGTTGGATTTCACTTGCATCTCTGTGGGAAATTACTTAAGGATTATTTGAAATTGCCTTGAGTCTCATCACACTGCTGGTTTAGTCCTTCCTGCTATTTAGAGCCACATGCTGAAAAAAAAATTAACTATGGAATCCCCGCAGGACTTCTCATTTCTAAACAAGTCTCCAAGGAGCAATAAACCATTATATGTTAGATACAAAATCCATTACTAGGTATACTAAATGAATCCTGTAGAGGAACACACCTCTGCATCTTCCACTGAACAAGTTCAGGCGAGACAAGGACCTAAAATAAGCACATGAGAAATTTCACTATGAAAAATCTTTTTTCATATGTGTATTTCTTTTATCTGTTGCTGGATAACAAAGCACTCCAAAACATAGTGGCTTAAAACAGGGCTGATTTCTTAATTCTTACAATGCTGGTGGTTGACTAAGCTCAGCCGGGCAGTTCTTCTACTCCATGTGTCCCAGCTGAGGTCACTGATGCAGCTGCATTCAGATGTGAGCTCAGTGAGGGCTGAGACATCCAAGATGACCACTCTTCCTTCAGGATCTCCCTCCACATAGTCGCTCACACTTAGTAATTCAATCTGTATTTCTTTATAGCATGGCTACTAGCTTCCAGAGAGAGCTTTTCAAGAGGATAAACCTCCATGTATAAGTGTTTATGTCAGTTGCTGCTTTCATCACACTTGCTAACGTCTCACTAGCCAAACAAATGTCTTGGTCGAGCCCAGGATCACTGAGGACCACACAGAGGAGTGAATGCCAGGGGGTGTTGTTCTTTCTGGGCTAGAGTATCAGTCTATACTGTGTATATATGTGTATGTGTACACATGCGTGTGTGAAAAAAATTCCCAGGTATATATTAGGTTAATTAATTAAATGAAACATATGTACTTGTCACTTAATTAAATTTTCTGAAACTTACATCCACTAAAAATTATATTATTGTTTTTTTCCTGTCTCAGTTTGATAGCTAAGGTTCTAACCTTTTTTTTTTTTTTTTTGGATCAAAAGATCTTTAAACTCGTTTCTTATTATTCTAAGTTGGAGGAAATATCTACCCTCTCTGTGCCTCTATTTCATAATTATGTAAATGGATTTTTGTAATGATTAAATAATATATGTAAGGATACTGCACATGATCAGTCTGTGTACTGCAAGGTGTACTATATCAAAGAAGGCACAGCTCTCACTGTATAGATTTGTATTGTTAAAATAGTCTTACGTCAATGCAAAATTATCTTTAGACATGAGCAATTTGTAAATTTATAACAAGAACTTTTCAACAGGTGGAAATAAACTGTTTTGCATTAATAATATTAATATATTAAAATAGTTTTCTGAAACAGAAAGGTGTTGTTATTTTAGAGTCACTGGAAAAATGAATTTGATAATCAAAATTCCTGTATTGATTAATCAAAATCTAAAGTAAAATAAGCAAGGAGCTACTTTTATAAATATGCACATCACTGAGTCTATTATTGTACTGAACTATTTTGTCTTATCATATTTGCAATTTATTTTGTTTTGATGTCCCTTTACCAAAATAATATGGTTTACTTCCTATTTTAAATGTGCCGGAACTTTATAACACAAAATAAACATACAGTAGCTGATAGACATTTACCATGGATAATTTAAAAAAACAGAAACTGAGATTTTCATGTTATTATCTGCTAATTATTACCACATCAATTGTTTAATTTTTGCTGTATTTTGTAATTGAATGCATTCATTTTTTACAATTTAAAGGCTTATTATGTATTAAGTTAAAATGTTACAAATTGTAATATAATATGCTGTTTTATATATTTCTCCCATGTTAGAAAAGCTTTGTTTAAAAAAGTATCAGAAAATAGAAAATGGATAAATATTAGAGAAAAAAAAAGAGAAAATATTTGGCTGTTGTATAATTTTTTTAAGAAAATGAAAGAAGCCTCAGGAAAAAAAAAAAGAAATAAAGGCAAAAAAATGCTTCAGTTCTATTCTTTTCAGAAGGCAAAAAGCACCTTTGGAGCAGAATATGAATTTCACATTGCAGGGTTTCCCAAGCAATGGTCCTTTTGCCCTAAATTATTGCAGATTTCTCCACTGAACTAGTTTCTTAAAATTGTTCCCTTTAAATTTTAGTCATATAGCTCCCGACTGAACTCTAAAATTAAAGCTAGCTAAAAACACTAGTCAAGGGGATGAGTCATATGTTACTCAGAATTATTCATACCTTTGGATGATTTCTTATGTTTTCAAACTCAGTATAGCTTGTTATCTTAATATTATCATATAGAAGGGACTTCACACTATCCTCCCTTCCCATTTCCCCCAAAGTAGAAATAAGTTTTGTGTGATCCACACATGGTTTTCTAGATGTGCTCAGATATGAAGGTCATAAATAGACATAATCTATAATCTCTACCCTTTAGCAAAGTCAAAAATCACATTGTCTTTCTCTCTGTCTTTCTTATATTTGTGAGGAGAAAAATTGAGAGAAAAACATTCTCATAATTTCTAAAATAAAACATCACATTTATTTAAATAATTATTGACCAAAAATTCAGTTTGAGAAAAGAAGCAAGCCTCTTTACTTTAATTAAAAGAGCAAGAATCATGTATTCCACTGCTCTTGTAGTCATTTATGAAGCCTAAGGTTATACTGAAAACACCAAATTCAATGAACATCTGTAGACAAACATCAACAATGCTCCATTCTAGGAGATAAACCTACTAATGTTTTACAATCTTAAGCACATGGAACACTATGAAACAGTGTGGCATATATGCAAAGCATAAATGTTTCATAAATATTTAGTTTCTATAAAAATACTTATCAGAGTAAAAAAAGGGTCATAAAATTTTTGAAAAATATAAATTACATTGTTTACCAAATATTTTGCAATGTGGAGACTAGTGCTTTTTCAGTTACAATACCCTAAATTTTTAGTTATAAAAAGTTTTGGAATAAAATTAATTTGTGCATATCTCTAATTCTAAAAGACATGTAAATGTCTTCCCAGCTTGGAGTCTGTTCTAATGCAGAAGAAAATGATTCCTGCCTTCTTATTTACTGTGAAGCATGAAAGGGTTGAAGAAAATGAGATTTATCTAAAAACTAAGCTCCAGTCACTAGAGTATATATTGAATTTGCACCAAACAATTCAGTTGTGTGTCCAGGCGCCGGGTTCTTGCATGATGGCAAGAAAATGAGCTGTAAGTACATATTTAACAGTCTATATGCAATTAATACACCAGGATATACACTAGGCTATAACACAAGGATGGAGTACAGAGATTGTCCCCACCTGATCACAGAGGTGTGTAGACCAACTCATTGTTAGCACTACCAATGTTAGTAGCTGAGCTAGTGAAACACTGATATAAATGCAGAGGATCTGCTACTGGAGCCTATGCCATTATCTGTAGCAACAAAAGAGCAACTTTACAGGGGGCATCCATGGGTATCAGCAACAAACCTCACTATAGGAATACAGAGTTGTAACAGGAGAAGAAAGGATAATAAAGTCACCTTGCAGTAACCTAGAGCTGTATGTGAGAGATGTATTAAAGAGCTGTGCTAATGAGCACAAACCTCACATTTATTTATATTTATGTTCATATTATATTTGTATCTCTCCTCTGTCAGCTGATCCAATAACGGGTGATAGAGGGACACTGTAAGGCCATAACAAGGAGAAGGGACTTAATTTCCTGGTTTCGTCATGCTTTTGTGCTTTTATTTCTTTGGCACAGCTGCCAGTGAATTGGCCTGCTTGCAACCTCTTTTTGAGCTTTTCCGTTACCCAGTGAGACACCCCTGCCTTCTGCATATGGCCTGGGCCTTGGTCAAGCTTCTTTGCTAATTTATGCTGCCTGTTTCTGTGCAGCCATACCCTCTTTAATGAAGTCTAAATCTCATCCTTAGTAGAAATTCTTCTTCTGACTGCTTCCTTCTGTCTTTATCCACTTCTCCATGGCCTGATTACTGCATTCACAATTTCTGTATATTGTAGAGTTCTCTTTTACCCCTTTTAGTAGTTAACCACCTGTACTTGCTTATAATTCTTTATAATAAATTATTTTCATTTCAAATTACTGGTATGATTTCTTCTTCCTGACTGGACCCTGACTGATTCATATAGAGAGAGACTTTTTTTTTTTTTAATTTTAGTACTTGTAAAGTTTATGAAGCACAATATATATATACATACATCAAAACAAATTATTGATATCATGGACATTATCATTTAGGATGAATCCAAGTCAAACTTACTTCAATTAAAATTGATATAAAGAAAATATTAAGTATATTGATAGAGGAAGTATGTAAATGTAACAAATTCATAAAGGTTGTTTTGAAATGAGTGAACTTTAGAAAACCCTGGACTCTATCCATATTTTACAAGAATGTCATGCAAACTTTTATTTACTTAAAATTAATTCTCAGTTTGTCAATAAATCAATTTCTACAAAAAGTTCCCTATATGTCAACTATATTATTGATGGAAAATTGCTCTCAAAATATCATGGCTACTACTATTAACTGATATTTGTAAACTGTTGTTATGGACCAAATGTAGTTATGGAGTGAGTGCGAGAAAACAAATTTATGTGTTTAAGCTGCCCCAGTCTATGATATTTTGTTATGGCAGCCCCAAAAGATTAGATAGCTCTTTACAATATGTTTCTTCATAAATACTTTTTTATAACGGTTTTACAGTAATCTTGAGAAATCATCAAATTCACGTTTCATGGGAGGAAACTGAGGCTGTCATATAAATACATATCTACTTGTATAATGGTATAAACTTTACCTTCTTGTCCTACTGGGAAGAGAAACACAGGCGATTTTCCAAAGTAAAAAGAATTGGCAGTAGTGGCAAGTTTGTGGAGGGTAATTTTTGAACAAAATTGGCTCTCAATAAGAGCAAGATGTTAATTTATTCTTACATGTTTAAAAGTGGATTTACAAACTCTTTGGTAGCTTAGCAATGGTTAGGAGTTAATCTGGGGAATTTAGGGCCAGGGCAGTAGGTTACCTCACTGCTCCAGAACCATGGGAGCTGAGACCATGCATTTCGGCTTTTGGTTTGAGCAACATATTAAAAAATAAAAACAAAAAGATATCGGAAAAGAGATAATGTAGGTCTTATCAATACTATTAAATTTTTAAAAAATTTTTAAAACCTGTTTTAAAAGTTTTTACATTTGTCGAGGGAGGGAGGGAATACGGGGATATGTGTATAAAAACAGATGATTGAACTTGGTGTACCCCCCAAAAAATAATAAATAAATAAATAAAATTAAAAATAAATAAATAAAAGTTTTTACTCTTAAATTTCAATCTGTTTACTTAATGATTTAAATCTGTTTAATTAATGATTTTGGTAGCGTATTCTTGGATTGCACCTAACTTTTAAAAAATTATTATACTCAATTTGTGATTTTGTGAATTTGTTAAACTAACATTTGTTAAGTGGAGCCTTAGGGTGTTAGATTCTGAGACCTGATTCAACAAAAGACCACAAACAATTGAAATAAAGGAATTTATGATTTGGAGACCCAAGCAGGCCTTGGCAGGCCTCGAGGGACAAAGCAGGTAGGTCAAGGCAGGATATGGGCACAGAGGGCATGGCAGGACCTGAGGCACTTGCCTTTATTGAGGTCCAAGGTCCATGGGTGGAGTGCATCAAGGTTCCCCAGCAAAGGCCAGACTGACCAGTTCAAACCAAAAGAATGGGGTTTGGGTTTGAGCTTTATGGGGGTCTCATCTAAGGGGCACACAGTGGGAAGGCCCTGGGAGGCAGGGGACAGTGCTTATCACAAGAGCCACTGGGGAGTCATATCAGGAACTTACATTTACTTGTGACCCTATGGCTGTTATCTACTAGAGGGAGGGGCGAGAGTCAGCTCAAGGCCCCTTCAGGCCACTTGGCCACACAAAATGGATGAGGAGGCAGCAATATTACTAGCAGTTCAGCTAAACTCTCAACATATGTGTGTGCATATTATACTAGATATTGTATTGGACAGTAATATTTAAAAAGAATTAAACTTGGAATTAAAAAATAATAAAAAGAGGCAGAAACTAACACAACATTGTAAAGCAACTATACCCCAATAAAAACAAACAAAAAATAATAAAAAGAGGACTTAAATATTATCCTAATAGAAATTAATGATAGAATAAAACAGGAGCTAAAACCACTTTGGAAATTTACCAATAGGAAAGAAGATAAAAAAAGTGGTAATTACATAAGGTTAAATATTATTTTGTGAATTAAGTCCCAGAATCATACTTTAAAAATCATTACAGTGTATAATTTTTATATTAAAACTTTAAATATATAATGTTTATATCTAGATAAATATTAAATAGAAAGTTGAAAATGGAACCAACTTAGCTTTTGAAAGTGATATAAATTGAATTTTATGCAGTATTTTTAAGCTGGTTTTTCCTAAGTCTGTAGGAAATACCATTATATATTAATGGTATTTTGGAGAGTAAAGTACTTGGAGTTCTAAACACTCCTAGAAAGACAAATATGACAAAGAAATTGTTATATAGAAATAGTTTAATTGTTGATATAAAAGAAAGTCTAGGGACTTCCTAGGTGGCGCAGTGGGTAAGAATCCACCTGCCAATGCAGGGGACATGGGTTCAATCCCTGCCCCAGGAAAATACCACACACCGCAGAGCAACTAAGCCCATGCACCACAACTGTTGAGCCTGCACTCTAGAGCCCGTGAGCCATAACTATTGAGCCCATGTGCCGCCAACTACTGAAGCCCACGCGCCTAGAACCCATGCTCTGCAACAAGAGGCCACCGCAATGAGACGCCAGTGCACCACAACAAAGAGTAGCCCCCATTCACCGCAACTAGAGAAAGCCCATGTGCAGCAACGAAGACCCAACACAGCCAATAAAATAAATTAATTAATTAATTTGAAAAAAAAAGAAAAAAAAGAAAGTCTAGACATGTCTCCAAAGAATTCATCTGAAAATAAAGTGAGAAGAGGCAGGTATCTTCTTCTAGAACCAGTATTTGGCCGAGGAATCTATTTTGTTAAGCTAGTGACCCATGTAGGACTATGTGATATACCTATGCAACAGGAAATGTGCTCTCCTTCAGCTGTTCTGAAGCTGCACTTCATCCTAGAATATCACACCTCAAAGCTGGGGAAAAGAATCCGTGGCTTCCTATTTACAACAGCCAAGACATGGAAGTAACCTAAATGTTGATTGACAGATGAATAGATAAAGTAGATGTGGTATTTATATGTACAATGGAACACTACTCAGCCATAAAAAAGAATGAAATAATGCCATTTGCAGCAACATGAATGGACCCAGAAAGTATCATACTAAGTGAAGTTGGTCAGAGAAAGATAAATACCATATATCACTGATATGTTGAATCTAAAATATGACACAAATGAACTTATTTATGAAACAGGAAAGGACTCACAGACATAGAAAACAAACTTATGGTTACCAAAGGGAAAATGGAGGTGGAGGAGGGATAAATTAGGAGTTTGGGATTAGCAAATGCAAACTACTATATATAAAATAGATAAACAAGAAGGTCCTGCTGCATAGCACAGGGAGTTATATTCAATATCCTGAAATAAAGCATAATGGAAAAGAATATGAAAAAGAATGTATATATATTTATATGTATGTATGTATAACTGAATCACTTTGCTGTACACCAGAAACTAACAGATCATTGTAAATCAACTATCCTTCAGTAAGAAAGAAATTTTAAAAAAATGAATCTGTGCCTTGTGTTGCCACCTGCTTCCACTTTCCTCTAGGCTTGTTCTCTGTAGGCAGCAATTAAGGCTCTTCCCATACATTTTATCATTAAACTCACAATACAACTTATACAGGTGTTATTCTCCCAATCTTAACAGAGATGGAAACCAAAGCTTCAGTTACTCAACCAAGGTCACAAAGACAGTAAATGGCAAAAATGGAATTCAGAACTAATTCCAAAACCCACTATCTGTCTTTCATAAATAAGCAGCTAAGGATATGCTAGTAAATCTCTACAGTGTCAAAAAAAAAACAAAACAAAAATAAAAACAAAACAAAAAACAATAATACCTGTGTTTCCTTTGTTTAAAAATCTGTGAGGCTTGGTGTACCTCAAAAGCTGGTACGAGTGTAAAGCAATTATATTCCAATAAAGAGCTTAAAAAAAAAATCCGTGAGGCTGTTTCTTTCAGATGTTCCTATGAATCATCTTTGAAGTCTTAAACTGGGCCAGCCCTGAGCACAATCACTAAAGAAAGGGTTTTCTTACGAGTCTCTCGCTTCTTATTTATGTCCCTCTACTAACCATTAGTGATACCTGCTTTATTCCTAAGCAACCTGCATTGTGGTTTAGATCTTGTTCTTCTCTTCTTCTTGCCCAACCAGATTTTCAATTCAAGAACTAAAAATCAATATCAGTCAATACAAATTGTTGTTATAAGCTTACGGTCTTAACTTTGCAAGAAATATTTACATTTGAAAGCTTTAAAATCTCAAACAAATGATGAATTTGTAGCAGAATCCCTCATTAAGCTTTGGATAGAAAAGATATTTCAGGATGGGTGATAGCAATCCCCTCAGAGAGATCAGAATGGACACAATCTAGTACAGCAGTCAACTTTTTGCCTGAATTAAAACAAACAATTAAAACTGGGTTATCCTTTTGGGTGCCTCACTGTTCTGATGGAAACATGTCAGCCAATCTGAAAGTATTTCAAATCCAAAATATGTAACTGACTCAAAAATTGATATGAAATAACACCAGCAAAATAATAACTAAATTGAGTATCCCAGGAATATATTAATTGGTTTTCTTCACATTTATGTCCACAAAAGAATCAATTTTAGCACCTACATCTGTCTGGAATATAGAGTAGTCTTTCTGTTAATAATACAACCCTGTCAGATTTACATAAAAGAGCATAGAAAAAAATTGCATGAGTCAAGTAGACAGTTTCAAATATGAAATGCAAATAAAACTTTGAGTGTTCAACATCTTCTAAATTATTCTGTCAATCCTAAAGATGTTAGTGGTCAAGATTACCTGCATAGATGATACAAAACAAAATGCCAGTGTGATACTATTATATGTGCAAGTTCAAGTGGCCATGGGTAATACAAAATAATCTATAACATCTGAACCAAAAGAATAATTAGATTCAAATATTGAATATGACACTAAAAAGGTGGAGACATGATATTGTAAGGATAAATGAATTTTATTATTAATTAAAAAGCAGCATATAAATATGTTAATTTTTTTGTAATTAATGATTAAGTGAATGGTGTGTCTTAAAACTGATGATGGTTTAGGGGCACAGAAATATAGGAGTTATATATATATTTTTTAATAGGAAGTTTTTTAATAAACTTTATTTATTTATTTATTTATTGGTTGTACTGGGTCTTCGTTGCTGCATACAGGCTTTTCCTAGTTGCAGCGAGTGGGGACTACTCTTCATTGCGGTGCATGGGCTCCTCATTGCAGTGGTTTCTCTTGTTGTGGAGCACGGGCTCTTAGGCACGCAGGCTTCAGTAGTTGCAGCACATGGGCTCAATAGTTGTGGCTCACGGGCTCTAGAGGACAGGTTCAGTAGTTGTGGTGCACAGGCTTAGTTGCTCCACAGCATGTGGGATCTTCGTGGAGCAGGGATTGAACCCATGTCCCCTGCACTGGCAGGAGGATTCGTAACCACTGCGCCACCTAGGACGTCCCAGGAGTTATATTTTGCTAGCAATTCTCAGTCAATTCTTGGGTTGTATCCCTAACGTTTAATAACTCCTCCAGCACAATTTCCACTCACTGAACTAGATGGACTCCTTTACTATATTTTAGTGGTGTCTAGTGTTGTAAGAAGCAGGGTCAAAAAAGTGTTATTTCTTGCCCAGCTTTATCTTGTCTAGATCAGCTACATTTTATTTCAGCTGAGTGGCATTCCATTGACCACAGGAGACAATTCTATAGCTCTGACCAGCAAAATCGTATTTAAATAGCTCACCTGACACTTTATTTGGTAAGAAGCTAAAATGTTCCATTGTTCTCATTTACTATATATTTACATTGTCTTTTATTTCAGAAAAGAATGCAGGTGCCCAAAACGATACTTGTGACTTTCTTAAATGTCAAACAGCAGCGTGAAGCAGAGTAGCCTTCACACCACACCAGGCCTCCCAATAGTTTTTCTGATGACATATTAATGAGGCTGTTATCCCTGCTAACTTCCAGTTTTCTGAAATCATATACAGAATATTTCACAGTCTGATCCTTCACGCCAACGACTGCAAAGAGAAGATTATAGGAATAGGGTTGTCTGCTGTCTAACCGGTAATTAAATCTCTCTTAAAAATGAATAGTGCGTTTTTAATAGTTTCTCCGGAGGTTTCATGAACAACATATGTTCTTTTAAGCAAGAGCTCATCTTTCATCAACACCTAAATTCACACCAAGGCTCCGTGGCTGTTTTCAGTTGGATGCCCGCACATTATATCATCCATCATCCTGGCACGGTGACAGCAGTGGAACAGAGGCATCAACCTGTCACAGTGTGATTCAGGAAGGAATGTAGTTTTGAAAGGAGCTTCAGCTTGGTTACCAGACCAGAGCTATAAAGTGTCTGGGGTATGTGTATGTGTGTATACAAATATGTGCCGACAGGGCCTTAAAATTTACACTGAGAAAAAAATCTCAGACTATCTGAAACACAGCTTGAAGCAGAGATGAATGTTTAAGTAACTTAGAATTTTGCTGACGAAGCTCATTCCTTGTTCCGTACTCTACCCTTCTCTTGTTTAGCACATTTCTAGGCACATGGGAGCCCTGGGCTAATTTCTATGGTTTATAGGCAGACAAGGAAAATGGTCTCACAGGCAAGTAATAACAGTTCTACAAAGGCAGACTAAGGTGTGCATGCAACACAGAAAATTTTCCCTGAGACATGCAATAACAATATCTTATTGCTATTTCAGCCCAGATCATAGGACATTTTTGTTCTGTGATGATCAGAATATAGTGAACTGAAAAAGGGTGTCAGGTGAATCCAGTTTTGATGTACTTGTTAACTAGCACAATTTTTAATAGAGGGTTCTGAGAATTATTGTTCTTTGGGTCCCAGAAATTGATCCATGAAGCAACTTTTGGTTTTGGTTAGAATCCTGGCCCTACCGCTTCTTAACTGTGTGGCTTGGCCAATTCACTTAAGGTATCATTGCCTCTGTTTCCCCCACTTTAAATCAGAAATAATATCAGAGCCTACCTCCTGGGGCTATCGAGGGGGTTACAATTCTTTCTTGGGCATGAGGCATACAATTCATCAAGTTCGAGGTCACCAAATGGGAAGCAAAAATAACTTGAGCAGGTTATTTTACGTAATAGTAATAGCCAATTTTTCTTTTTCTATTCTTTTTTTCTTTTTTTTTATTTGCCACTGACCCATACATTTTGGCTGTGGGGAGGTGTTTGGGGTTGAATTTTGCCCTCCCAAAGGATACACTGAAGCCCTTACCCCAAGTACCTCAGAATATGACCTTATTTGGAAGTAGGATCTTTTCAGATGTAATTAGTTAAGATGAGGTCATACTGGAGTAGGGCAGGCCTTAATAATTCAATATGACTGCTGTCCACATAAGAAAAGGAGAAGAGACATGGGGAAGAGAGTCATGTGAAGATGGAGGCAGAGACCAGATGTATGCTGTCTCAAATAAAGGAATGCTTGGGGCTATTGGAAGCTGGAAGAGGCAAACAGTATTCTCCTTTAGAGCCTTCAGCGGGAGCTTGGCCCTTCCAACAGCTTGAGTTTGGACTTCCAGTCTCCAGAATGATGAGACAATAAACTTATGTTGTGATAAACCACCCAGTTTGTGGTACTTTGCTGTTTTCTAGGGGTCTAAAGTTGTTTAAATCATCTTAGAGCAATGCGGTAGTCATATCAGCACTTAATACATCTTAGTTCTTTAGTGCTATCTTTTAACATGATGATGAAGTCAACTTGCTGGCTTTTCACTAGTTTAAGTTTGCCACATCTTCCTCAAATGTGTTTACCCAGAATATCATACAGTTAAAAGAGGCATTAAAATTGTTAGCACAGAATTTTATAAAATATAGATAGTGGCTTCTTAATTTAAATATATATATATATATATTATACATGTGAAAGGCTGTGATCTTTTTCATTCAAAATGATGGATTATTTCATATTTTATTTTATTTTTCATCTTTTTATAGTAGTATTTTCCCTTTAAAATTGTACTTAATTATAGTAAAAAACATATAATATAAAATTTACCACTCTTTAGTCATTAACCTATAGATAGTACAGTAATGGTACATATATTCATGATATTTCTTATATTTAGCTATTTTATTGAGCTTCTTAAAAGTCTTGGGCATTGTTTTACATAGTACATTGTTTTTCATTTTTTTTTGTCATTTCTTCGTACTGAGGTAAAATTTACTTATAATAAAAATAAAATTTTAAATTGAAATATAGTGACTTTACTTATTTGCATGTCTACTTCTTCCCAGAATTTGGAATTTTTGTAAATTTTTTTCTTTAGCAATTCATTTGTATAAATGTTGTAGACTTTATGGGCATTTCCTAAATATTTTTTGTATTTTATTGCCATTGATATTTGATATCTGTCTAATAGTCCTGATAATATCTATTTCAAAATGTAAGGTTTCCCTTCAGCATATTTGATGATTTGTTGATTCATTTACAGGAAAACTTTTAACAAATTATGATGAATATAAGTTTTCAAACATTACTAGATTACAGAATTTAATTTTATAGAGAGTCTTATTTAATTTTAAAATGTATTCACTTCTCACTTAAAATCATGGAAAGAATTAGGTTCAGAACTAAAGAGAAAATTACTTAATTTGATAAAAAAAGAAATCTAGAATCATAAGACCTTAGGTGGGAGGTGATACGGCATTGACTGAGAGAAGTCATATTTGTTTGTTTTATATGAGCCCAAAGAATATAAAAGTAGTCATCTTTGCTCCTGTGTTTTGATGGCAGTTTTCTTTGAAAATTACTTTTGACAAATAAATTAAATATAGTTATATAATATATTCTGCTCCTAGACCAGTAGGACAGGTTTGAAAATAGCAATGCACAGGTTTTTGCTATAACATTAATTAGAGCCATACACAATAACTGATTCATCTAGGTGATGTTACAAATAGTCTTTTAAAATTCAATGACACTAAAAGATCATTGCTCTCTTCATTTGCCTAAAATAAACTAGTTTTTTTCATTTTTAACAAATTTATTGACACATAATTAACACACAAAAAACAGCACATGATTAAATTGTAGAAGTAATGACTGTAGCAATATCAGAAAGTAACATTTAGTTGTTGAAGGCCAGATGCAGATATAAATTAAGGAAAATCAGAGCACTGTTCTTTTCATGCCAGGGCTTCCTAGTGAAGTAGGTGTGCTTAGATAAACTAAACAACTAAATGATGAGACGCCAACTTTGGAATCTTTCCAAGTATACTCTAAAGCACTTCTTATTCAAACATAGTATGTTATGTGGCAAGACATCTGTTAAAAGCTGGCATCAGAGAAAATGTATGAATAAGTATGCTAATTATAAGCCATCCTCCCTTTTCTTAATGTGAAAGTGGGTATTTGCCACAACGAACAAAGTTTCTTTAAACACTTAATTCCCTGTATTAGAGTGAATAGCAGGAGGGAAAATCCAGAATGTTCTTATGTTTCTACATAGTAGTTTTTAAGTTGTGAAGTTTTTCTTTCATTTCAGAGTCATAACAGCTCACGTGGAACTGAGTGAGGCATCATTATAAGTGGCTGTTGTTCTTAAACAGAAAAATGCTGAAAAGCTCATTTGAGAGGTGTAAAACATCAAGAGTTTTACTGGGATAGTTAAGGCAGTCCTGCATTCACTAACTTTTAGTAGCCCATCAAATCTACCTCTATCATGCAATGCTGCATGGTTCATGTAAGCCACAGCTTCATATTAAAAAGGAGGAAAAATTAGGTCACCCATAGCTATGTGTGTGTGTGTGTATACTACAGTGTTTGTGTTTTTTAAAAGAATAGACATAAAAAATTAAAAGTACATTATGTATGATTACATTATTCATAAGTGTGGAAGATAGATCTTAAAGTGACCCACAACGATTTCTGATTCTGTGTAATTGCCTCCTTTTGTATGTGGGTTGGACCTTTGGTTTGTTCCCAAGTGTAGAATATGGCAGAGATAATAGAATGATATCACTATGATTATATATGTAATCTATCTTCCTAGGCAACTCACATTTTCTTCTTTTATTCTCTGCTGGCTTTAAAGAATCATGATATCATGAATTAAGTGGCTGTCATGCTTGGATACTCAGGTGGCAAGAAACTGCAAGCAGGCACCAAGCCCTGAGGGTGACCTCCAGAACAAAACTAACACCTTCAGACCTGCAACCATAAGGAAATGAATTCTGTCAACAACCAAGGGAGCTTGGAAACATATCTTTCCTCAGTTGAGCCTCTACCATCACTACAGTCCCAGATGACAACTGGATTGCTACAATTCTCCATCATTTGCTTATTTAATGTTTCTCTATTTCCTGAACATATAGATCACAATTACTTAAAATTTAAAGGATAAATTTCATATCTGGATTGCTTATAATCTTTTCTATTGACTGTTTTCTTGGGTTTTATGTCATATAATCCTGTATCTTGGAATATTCACCAACCTTTTAAAAAATGTAAAATATTGTGTATAAAAAAAAATTGTAGAGAATCCAGATGATTTATCCTCTCCCAGAGAGAGGTGAACATTTTTTCTAGTAGGAAGAGAGAGATGGGACCTGATTACTTTAACCCAAACATGGACTGAACTGAGTCAAACCTCAGAATATTAGTAAATTTACTCTAGCTTTTGTTAGATTCTGCTCCTAGTGAAACTGTGTACAAGCCCCTGTGTCCTTGTCTTTTGAAGTAAAAGTCTGACTCAAGAATTAATGATTGGGAAATGTGAAGATGTAGAAACAAAGAGCAGCTGTTAAGCTGGGGAGCTGGTAACAATTTAGACTATAAATCCACCACATAGCAGAATCACCAAACTCACAGTGCCCTGAAAGATATAGATAAAGGCCTGACACACATTCCTAAGTTGTTTGTACAGGAAGCAGACCCCCAACAGATGAAAACTGCTGACCCAAAAACATAAATCCTAGACTGGCTGGAACCAGAAGGTTGATGATGCTGACACCCCATTACCTCACCACCAGCCAATCAGAAGAATGTCCACAAGCTGATCCCACCCTGCTCCTTAAACCATTACTGTAAAGCTCCTCACTACCTGCTCCAGCACAGGACACACAGTCTTGAGGGCATTAGCCTGCTGTGGCCCCCTTTGCCTGGCAAAGCAATAAAGCTATTCATTTCTGCTTCACCCAAAACTCTGTCTCTGAGATTCAATTTGGTGTCGGTGTACAGAAGCCCGAGGCAACACGAGGATGGTTCTGTGGAAAGAACCATAGTCTCAGTGTTCGCCAGGAATCCTTCTCCTGTGAGGACTTTAGCATCAGTTTTCGTCTTCTCAGGCTTCTGAGAACTCTATTCTGCTTTGAAATACTTTCCACTGCATTTTAGGCTCCTGCTGCATTTAGCTTTAAATTAGAAAACCAATTTTACCAATTGATGGTAAAAGCAGGCTTAAATTTGAAGTCTCTCAAGTATCCAACTTTGTATGTCCAGCTCCTCCTAGGAAATATTAAAAGCTCTGCTGGTTTTCCTGTCAACCCAAGAATTCCTTTTATTTGGGTAATTTCTGGATTAGGGAATCCTGGGTTCTTGGTGTCCTGTCCTGTGCCAGAAATGGAAAAATTTCCCAGGGAAAAGTGGCTACAAAAAGGCAGCTAATCTCTTCATTTTCTTTCCTCTCCAAAATCTTAAACCCATCTTTATGTTTTAGAATTTCTCTGATGCGTTTAAAAAGATAAATAGTAGTTTCCCATCTTTTTCTAGTTATTCTCAGCAGATGCATTGGTTTTCTGCAAGTTACTCCAACTTGCCTAGAAGCAAAAGCCCTTCCACATTTATTTTCATTTCTTAACATATATAGATGGAGACAGAGAGAGAGAGAGAGAGACTGATTTTTTTTTCTTGCAAAGATTAAATGAGATTAATTTCCCTAATGTTTTTGCACTGGTACTTAAAATGATTTTTACTTGCAAATTCTTTGAATAAATTTACAACATGCTTATAAATCATTTTCCAAACAAAGGTATATTTTCAACTTTGTTTAGTTCCATTTACATGCCTGGGAAAAATTTACACAGCACTTCATCCTATAGATGTTTCATACTTTATTACTACATTTCTTAAGATATAGTATGTTGTTTGATCTCATTTTTTCCTTGTTTTTTCTTGCAATTTGAATATTTTATATACTTTTTATTCTACTAGTATATATATATGGAGGCCAATGTTTCTTTCAGTGTCTAGAATTAAATAGTAATATAAAATAATTTATATTACTTTTTTGTCCCTAATTCCATACACATTTTTTTGGAAAATCCTGTGATTTTAGGTGCAGATGTTCATAGTCAATTTGTTTTCTTAAATTATGTACCTTGCATTAAATAAATTTTTCACAGTATTTTTTAGGGGGAAGAATTGCTGTAGACATACAGTTCTGAAATGCTCCCTAACCACCACTCACCACCCCGGATTCCCTGCACATTTGAAGGAGATACTTACTCTGCATTAATAGCATTGGTGCACAATAGCAATGGTTTTCTAATGCTAAATTTCTATATAAAGGGAAATTCACTAGATATCATGGGAGAGTTGAGCTTAGTAAAATTTCCTAGGAGTTTCACTTATGTTCCCTTTTGATGTTTGAAGAAGGGGCAAGTAATCATCATGGGTTATTTATTCTGGTATTTCTATTTACAAAGAAGAAAATTTGGGTGTGTCAGGGTAAGGGAGTTACATAAATATCACATTTGATTTGTGGAGGAGGGCATTGTATGTTATTTTTCTGCTTGATCTTTATAGGAGTTTCTTTTTAACTCTGAAAAAAAAATTAACTATAATATATCTGTGCTTTATAAATGTTGGTTGGTAATTTGTGGTACTTTTGGAAATTTTTTCAGACAAGGAAAATTTTCTTATATAGTTTTTAAAAATAATTGTTTTTATATTTTCTTATCATTTAGTTATTTTTAAAAATAGCTGAGTTTTTCTGGCTTTCTTAAGTTTCATTGAGTAATTCCACCAACATTTATTGCATACATTATGCATGGAGCACATGATAGAGTGCTGCAAATACAGAGACGATACACGATTAACTTTCGGCACCATTATTCAGCATGTATGTTGTTCATCCTCATGTAATTGTTTCATTCCCATGTTGTGAAACTTTAAGATGTTGGCATCAGAAAATTATAATTATATGAAGAATATTTTGTTTAATATTTTTTATTATTTTAACAGCTTCATTTTTTTCAGAAATAAGATGATTTATTTTTAATACTAACTAAACACTCTAGTGGCATTCTGTGTGACTTTTACTTTGAACGTTACTTGCTACACTAAAGGCAAT
Organism: Hippopotamus amphibius kiboko; assembly: GCF_030028045.1. Classification (NCBI taxonomy): domain Eukaryota; kingdom Metazoa; phylum Chordata; class Mammalia; order Artiodactyla; family Hippopotamidae; genus Hippopotamus; species Hippopotamus amphibius. The sequence continues at coordinate 89,934,604 of NC_080186.1, read as the reverse complement.
GAAACCTTTTCAGATGAAATAAAATATTTTATCTTTTCATTTCCAAGAGCATCTGTTTTTACTGGAATTTCAGGTGTCAAGTAATTAGAGCAAACTAATTTTTTATAAAATGCCTTCAATGTTTATCAGGTCCTGAGAGATACTCAGGAAGAAAAATTTGTCTACTTTAACACAGAATTAAGAAGGATTGAGATGTTCACCTGAAGAATTAGAGTAATCTGATTCTCTAATGGAAGGATACCTGATTAATGTGGAACTTTACCTAGTGCCATTAATAAGAGGCAATATGATTGATTAGATCAAAACAGCTCTACATTTCACCAGGGTACCATTTTATGGAGGAGTGGGCATACAAAGGAATGTTGAATGAAAGCAATTAATATCACAGGTAAATACATTTTAGCTGGAAACCTACATTGATAAAGCATTTTATGGAAGGTGATTTATGTGATGAAATTTGAATTAAAAGGCATTTTTAAATGGCAAACAACATGGAACATTAAAAATTGTCGGGACTTTTAAATAGAAGTGAACACATCCCTAATACTTGGGAAATTATTTGGAAAAAATTTCAGATTTATGAAAGTTACTTGAAAGGCATTCCCATATTTGAATCATAAAAAAATCACATGTAGGTACTGAAATATTTTACTATATTTACTTCAATTTAAACGTCCATGGACCTTAGACAGCATTCTGAGCTAACTGCCAAAGAGTCGATGACAAATGGATCAACAAACCATTCATTAGAGAAATTCAGTAGGAATCTCTAATCATCTCCCACCCTAGTAAAACTTGCAAAATAAGATGTTCTGATAAACTTGCAAAATAAGATATTCTCATAAGCGCAGCCACTCGCAAAAATACTTTCCCGCACTACTTTCAATCCTTTCAAAAGACTATGAAAAACAGCAACTTAAAATTAGAAAACCACTGCTATGATTGCTCATAACAATGTTGGTCTTTATGGTGTTTAATAATGTCATGAGGGCAGCAATGTGATGATCCCAAAATAAATCACAAGATGAAACTTTTGCCTGGGACTTCTAGGTTATTCCATCATGTTACATATAGTATCTTCTCTATTTAATCACCCAAATGGCCACAAATCTTTAAGGGATAAAATTATTATAAAATAAGAAGAAAAAAAGCTATCTCAAAGTTCTTTCCTTACTCTTCCTTACTTTCCTCATTTATAGAAAAATATACATTTATGGAATGTACATTCCATTCCAGGCTTTGTTATTAGTACTGGGAATTCATTAATAATAATTTTAAAAATTAAAAAAAAAATCACTGTCCTCATGGAACTCACAGAAAGAGATAGAAAATAAACAAGAAAACAAGTAACATACATACTATGTTAAATATTGGCAAGTGGTGAGAAGAAAAGGAATAAATCAGGGAAGAAGTGTGTATGAGGTTGAAAGGTTAGGATTGGCAAGAGAAATTTCTATAAAATGTGAAGTTGGAACAAATCCTGAACATAAGCTCCCTCTGACAAGCCTAGCAAGCTCAATGAACATGGCAAAGTCTGTCTGGCTGCAGATGGTAAGACAGAGTGGAGGAAATGAGATGAGAGAAGTAAGGGAGTGAGGGAGCAATCACATGAGCCTTAGAGATTATTGAAAGGACTCTGGCTTTTACTCTGAGCAAAACAGAAAACTATTATTAGCAGATTTCGAGCAAGGAGTGACACGATCTGACATATATTCAATACTCTTCCTGTCTAGTGTTCTTTTTACTTTGGGTTTATGAGACCATTCATGTATACAGTTAAATTTCCAGATATACATGGGAGCATCCAGATTCTTGATGCCAGTTATGTATCTTGAATTTATATAATCCATCTACAGTTTCTAGAACTTACATGTCTTAGTTGTCTGATTAACAAACTGTATTACAGAATTTCTGTACAGAACAAAAGATAAAGTTTAAAGAATGTATTCTACAAAAATAAGGTAATCAATATTTTTAATGATTCAGGGAAAAATTTAACTAGAAAGTTAGAAAAGCCATGAATTATAGAAGTTTTAAAATGCAAAACAAAAAACTTGAGAAATCAAGCCATCTATAAATAAATCCTTAATATTGTATACAAGTTGCAAATAATTTCTATTAACTTTTCATTTCATTTTTCCTTTTCTACTTAGTGCTTTTTGTGCACTAAGAAATTCTTGCCCCAACATGGTGAACATTTATCCTATGCCTATTCCCTATAACTCGTTATTTCCTATAACTACAGCTTTAGCTTGCTTTTAAGTCGTGTGTGTATGTGTGTGTGTATGTGTGTGTGTATGTGTTGTGAGGTAAGGTTAAATTTATTTTTTTTACATGAATATATCCAGTTGTTTCAGCTCCATTTGTTGAAAAATCAATTTTTTCCTGTTAAATTACTTTGGTACTTTTGTTGAGAAAAAATTACCATACCTATGTTCATTCATTTATGTTCTCTATTCTGTTCCATTGAACTATTTATCTACAATATCATGATTATTGAAGATATATAGTATTTCTTACAAATTAGTTAGCTGAATCCTCTAAATTTTTCCTTATCATTTGTTTATTTAGGATTCCTGCAATTCTATATAAATTTTAGAAGAAACTTGCCATGTACATTTTTGGAAAGTGTAGTAGTTTATGTTTGGATTGGGTAGGACTGGAGGATCTGTATTTGGTATAAGTAGGGGATATTTTGTGTGACAGTATTCAGAGGTGAGGTGAGCAGTGACTGAAGCGGAATGAAGGATTTTTTTTTATATACAAGTGTGAGCATACAATATATTCTAGTGTTTTAGATATATTTACATTTGTCAGTTTTTTTTCTTAGATTTACTTGTAGGTATTTGATGTGGTTTGATCTATTGCACATTTATCTTTACATAAAAGATGTATCCTAAATCTTTCTGGTATAAACATAAACTGGTATAAATTGATAGGAACAAATTGATTTTAATTGACCTTCTAGCCCCCCAGTGAAGCTATCTGGATCAAGAGATTTCTTTGAGGAGATTTTAATTACAGATTCAATTCCCTTAATAGCTGTAGGAAAAATTTTATTTTGTTTCTTGTGCCAATTTTGATAAATTTTGTTTACTGAGAATTTGTATTTGTAAATGTATTTAATTTAAAGGCTCATATATGTTGATATAAATTATCCATAATATCCTCATAATCTTTTAAAAGTCTATGTAATTTGTAGTATTACATCATTTTCTAAACCTATTATTGGCAATACATGTTTCTCTTTTCTCATGATTAGTCCTGAGAGGTATTTGTTAATTTTGTTTTATAATTTATTCAGAACACTATATATCTCTATATATTTATAACTAAAAATTCCACTTCCCTTATAATTTTAGTTTTCTGGGCATCAATGTCTTTATACATTATAAAATATACACATTTTGATTAAAAATTTTAAGTTCCATTATAAGAAAATATTTTTGGAATAGGAATATTATTTGTTAAGTCTCATAATTGCTCTTGTTAATGAGTTACATAAGTTTTTAAGCATCCATCAACTTCATTACCCATTTACTCAAAACATATGAATAAACACTTCTAAAGATGGTTGCCCAAGACAGAATTTGTGATTCTAGCCAAATGTGCAAAAATAGCTAAGCTAATAATTAGAAAAGGAAAAGGATGGCATACACATTTCAAAAAGAACCTAGAATCTTCTCATTTGGAAGCTCATAAAATGCAATTTTTCCAGTCAATTATGGCTATTCAGTATATTTGTATACATTATATATCTGAGCATGGTGAAACAGCACATCATTTTCATTAACCAAAAATAAGATGCAAACAAGACTGCCAAGAAACTTTAATTGAACAATACTGAATTTGATTGGCATAGATTGGAAATATAAATTAATTTTTATCATATATTCTAATACAAATATCTGAATACTTCCTTTTGCATTTTATACTTAACAGCTAGGTTTAAATATAATTAAAAACAATGAAAGTTTGAAGGCTTTAGTAATGTATTCTTTTAAAAACATTAATTTTGGGGACTTGGCCAAGACAGTGGAGTTGGAGGACCCTGAACTCCCCTTCTCCCACAGGCAAACCAAAATTACAACTACTTACAGAGAAACTACTAATGAGATGACCTGAAGACTAGCAGAAAATATTTTTCACAGCTAAGGACAAGAAGGAACCACAAGATGGGTAGAAGGGGTAGAGAAACAATACAGTCAGGACCCACACCCATGGGTAGGCAATCCACAAATGGGAGGCTAATCACAATTATAGAGGTTTTCCCCAAGGAGGGGTCTGAGCCCCACGTCAAGCTACCCAGCCCAGGGGTCCTTCACTGGGAAGACGAGCCCCCAGAACATGTGCCTTTGAAAATCAGAGGGGCTTATACTTAGGAGAGCTGTAGGAAATAGAGACTCCATTCCTAAAAGGCACACACTACATTTCACATGATTCAAGTCCCAGAGTAGAGGCAGTAGTTCGAAAGGAGCCAGGGTCAGACCCACTTGCTGATCTTGGAGAGCCTCCCAGAGTGGCAGGGGATTACCAGAACTTCCCCTGGGGATGGGGAAGCTGGTGGCAGCCAATTTGGGAGCTCATTCTACTGAGATGACACCATCACAAGAAAAGTAACTAGTTGTGTACAAGGGGAACTCACATGAAACTCTCAGCTGACTTTTCAGCAGAAACTTTGCAGGCCAGAAGGGAGTGGCAGAATATATTCAAAGTGATGAAAGGAAAACACCTATAACCAAGAATACTCTACCTGGCAAGGTTGTCATTCAGATTTGAAGAAGAGATGAAGAGTTTCACAGACAAGCAAAAGCTGAAAGAGTTCAGCACCACTAAACTGACTTTACAAGAAATATTAAAGGGACTTCTCCAAGTGGAAAGAAAAGGACACAACCAGAAATATAAAAATTGTGAGAGGAAAATTCTCACTGGTAAAGTGAAACATATAGTAAAGTTAGCAGATCAACTGCTTATAAAGCTAGCAGAAAAGTTGAAAGACAAAAGTAGTAAAAGTATCTATATCTATAGTACATACATAAGGGATACATAAATATAAAATATAAAATAATGTCAAAAACATTAAATCTGCTGAGGGGAGCAAAAATGTAGAGTTGTTGAAATACATTTGAACTTAAGAGATCATCAACTTAAAACAATCACATATATACATATATAGAGGTTACTATACATGAACCTCACGATAATGAAAAATCAAAACCCTATAACATATACACATGCACACACAAAGAAAGAAATCCAAATGTTACACTATGGGTAGTTATCTAATCACAAGGAAGAGAGCAAAAGAAGAAGAATGGAACAACAACAACAAAAAAACTAAAAAAGCAAACAAACCAAAAAACCCAAAATGACAACAGATAAAGATACAGAGAACAAATAGGTGGTTGCCAGAGGGAAGGGAGGTGGGGGAGCTAAACAGGGGAGGGGAATTAAGAGGAACAAACCTCCAGTTATAAAATAAATAATCCATGGGGATATAATATACAGCATAAGTAACATGTTCAATAATATTGTAATAACTTTGTATGAGGACAGAGAAGTACTAGACTTATTGTGGTGAGCATTTCATAATGTGTGCCAATGTCAAATCACTATGTTGTACACCTGAAACTAACATCATGTTGTACATCAACTATATTTCAAAATAAATAAATAATAACATAAATTCATTATGGTGAAGAAATAATGTACTCATTTTGGAAGATCAAATTTTCATTTTCTACTGGCCAATATTTTTGCATTTCCCTCAATATTAATTATTTAGAAAATATTAATTTTGTCATGATTTGTTGATACATTTGAAGAAAATGTTTATTAGGTGATTTTGAAAGAAATACACTCATTTTCATGCAGATTACCACTAATTTATCAGAATAAATTGTGGAAATTAAATATGCCTCTGTGTTGTTTCATCACAGCTGTAAGCACATCTACTGAAACCACTTAAAATTAATTAGTTATTTGGGTATTTTTTTTTTGTCATTTCCTTACGGCCTTTAAAGGGCTGATATTTTTTAAAAAATATATCAAACACATATAAATACATCATACTAAAGAATTTTTTATTCCTTTCACACTGGCAAAACAATATATTAGTAGTGTTATGTTAATTAGACTTCAAACATGACTTTGTACTGTTATAGTTATGATGGCTTGTTTAAATACTATAAATACCTAATAAAAATTCGTATATAGATCAATTCACTGGAATATTTATTTTCCAAATATATAGCATAGATATTCTCTTGGAGACATTTTGGATCCAATAGTCAAATGATTTTACGTTACTTTTTAATAGACCCAGCTCAAAGATCATTTGTAAAGCTCCTTTGTTTGAGGCACTGTCAAAGTTCTGGGAGTACAGTTATGAAAACAAAGTGTTTCCAAAATATTGGGGGTAGACAGATAATAAGCAAGTAAATACATGAAGTAAATTTACCTTAGATGGGCAGTCAAGAAAGGTCCTTCTGAAAAGACAACATCGAGCAGAGGATAGAATAATAGAAAAAAAACTATTCAATAAAGAATTAGGAATAACTCAGCAAATTTGGGGCTCATAGAAAAGGACACTGTGAAGTATAGTGTGCAAGGGGAGGGAGACCTGAGGTGAGGGTGGAGAGCTGGACAAGAGATGCACATCTTTTTGCACCATGATAAGCCGTTTAATACGATTGTTAGACACACAGTGCACTTGTCAGTGGGTGACTTGTTCACAAGACTGGAGTCGCTAGCATCAATCAGTGTAAAACCATGGGGCTGGCTGAGATTCTCAGGGGACACTATACAAATAGAGGGGAAAAAAGGGTCCAGCTATCATTCTTTTTTTTTTTTTTTAAGAACTTTTATTGAGATACAGTTAACAGACAATAAACAGCATATATTTATAGAGTGTACAATTTGGTATCCCAATCTCCCAATTCACCACCCCAACCCTCCTCGCTTTCCCCACTTGGTGTCCACGTGTTTGTTCTCTACACCTGTGTCTCTACTTCTGCCTTGCATTTCCTCTTTCATAGTTGTTAGCATTTGCTTTATGTATTGAGGTGCTGCTGTATTGGGTGCACATATATTTATAATTGTTATCTCCTCTTCTTGGATTGATCCCTTGATCTTTAAGTAATGTCCTTTCTTGTCTCTTGTAACATTTTTTTACTTGAAAGTCTATTTTATCTGATATGAGTATTGCTACTCCAGCTTTCTTTTGATTTTCATTGAATGGAATATCTTTTTCCATCCCCTCACTTTCAGTCTGTATGTGTTCCTAGGTCTGAAGTGGGTCTTTTGGAGACAGCATATATATGGGTCTTGTTTTTGTATCCATTCAGCCAGTCTGTGTCTTTTGGTTGGTGCATTTAGTCCATTTACATTCAAGGTAATTATCAATATGTATGTTCCAATTACCATTTTCTTAATTGTTTTGCTTTTGTTTTTGTAGGTCCTTTTCTTCTCTTATGTTTCCTGCTTAGAGAAGTTCCTTTAGCATTTGTTGTAGGGCTGGTTTGGTGGTGCTGAATTCTCTTAGCTGTTTCTTGTCTATAAAGCTTTTGATTTCTCCATCGAATCTGAATGAGATCCTTGCTGGGTAGAATATTCTTGGTTGTAAGTTCTTCCCTTTCATCACTTGAAATATATCATGCCACTCCCTTCTGGCTTGCAGAGTTTCTGCTGAGAAATCAGCTGTTAACCTTATGGGAGTTCCCTTGTATGTTGTTTGTTGTTTTTCCCTTGTTGCTTTTAATAACTTTTCTGTCTTTAGTTTTTGTCAGTTCGACTACTATATGTCTTGGTGTGTTTCTCCTTGGGTTTATTCTGCCTGGGACTCTCTGCACTTCCTGGACTTGGGTAGCTATTTCCTTTCCCACGTTAGGGAAGTTTTCAACTATAATCTCTTTCAATATTTTCTTGGGTCCTTTCTCTCTCTCTTCTCCTTCTGGGACCCCTATAATGAGAATGTTGGTGTGTTTAACGTTGTCCCGGAGGTTGCTTAGGCTGTCTTCAGTTCGTTGCACTCTTTTTTCTTTATTCTTTTCTGCATCAGTGATTCTCACCATTCTGTCACTTATTCACCCTTCTGCCTCAGTTAATCTGCTATTGGCTCCTTCTAGTGTGTTTTTCATTTCAGTTATTGTGTTACATATTTCTGTTTGTTTGCTCTTTAATTCTTCTAGGTCTTTGGTAAACTTTTTGATCTTTGCATCCAGTCTTTTTTCAAAGTCCTGGATCATCTTCACCTTCATTATTCTGAATTCTTTTTCTGGAAGGGTGCCTATCTTCTCTTCATTTACTTGTTTTTCTGGGGTTTTATCCTGTCTCTTCAACTGGTACAAAGCCCTCTGCTTTTTCATTTTCTCTATCTTTCTCTGGCTGTGGTTTTCAGTTCCACAAGACGAAATACTGCTGATACTGCTTGATACTGCTGTCTGCCCTCTTGTGGAGGAAGCTATCTAGGAGGCTCATGGGTGCTTCCTGATGGGAGGGACTGATGGTGGGTAGGGCTAGGTGGGCGGAGCTCAGTAAGACTTTAATCTGATTTGGTGGGCGGAGCTCAGTGACACTTTAATCTGCTTGTCTGCCAGGGGGTGGGGCTGTATTCCCACCCTGTTGGTTGTTTAGCCTGAGGCCACCTAGCACTGGAGCCAAAAGGCTCTTTGGTGGGACTAATGGTGGACTCTGGGAGGGCTCACGCCAATGAGCACTTCCCAGAACCCCTGCCGCCAGTGCCCCTGTCTCCTTGGTGAGCCACAGCTGTCCCCCACCTCTGCAGGCAACCCTCCAACACCAGCAGGTAGGTCTGGTTCAGTGTCCTATGAGGTCACTGCTCCTTCCCCCTGGGTCCTGGTGAGCACACTTTTTTGTGTGCCCTCCAAGAGCAGAGTCTCCATTGCCCCCAGTCCTGTGGAGGTCCTGCAATCAAATCCCACTGGCTTTCAAAGTCTGATTCTCTGGGGATTCCTCCTCCTGTTGCTGGACTCCCAGGTTGGGAAGCCTGACGTTGGGGCTCAGAACCCTCACTTTAGTGGGTGGACTTCTGCAGTATAACTGTTCTCCAGTTTGTGAGTCACCCACCCAGCATTTATGGGATTTGATTTTAATGCGATTGTGCCCCTCCTACCATCTCATTGCAGCTTCTCCTTTGTCTTTGGATGTGGGGTGTCTTTTTTGGTGAGTTCCATGTCTTTCTGCTGATGATTGTTCAGTAGTTAGTTGTAATTCCGGTGCTCTTGCAAGAGGGAGTTGGGTCCAGGTATCATTCTTTATTTTGAGATATTTTATGAAGAGTTATATAGGCACAATGAATTCTAAGTAGTATCTGAAATTAATCAAATTGCCATTGATGTAATATTTGTGATCTAGTTTCTTCCACAATAATAATTGCTAAAATATACTGAATAATTACTATGTGCCCAGAACTATTTTAGGTGTTTCATTGATTTGTACTAAGCAAAGTTCTGTGGTACATTCTAAAATTAGCTGCATTTAAAGGATGGAGCAAACCAGGCTAACGAGGATAAATCACTCTCAAATGTGCTCAGTTTTTAAATGGCAGAAACAGGACTAGAATCCAGGCAGTTTGACACCGGAGCTCACTACCTAATTTAACTTCAAAAGTTGTTATGTACATATATTGGGCTTATCCCTCCAGAGGCCTAGCATTACATTTCCTGGAGACACTAAGATTTTTGGTGAATTGGTTAAAAATCTTGCCCCAATTTTCTACCTGTACCCATATCTGTTGAAATGTGACTTTGTAGCTTAACTCCTCACATCGAGTCTATTTACCCTTCTTGAAATTGTGAGATCCATGTGATTGACTTTGATCAGCAAAATATAAACAGACTATTGCTCTTAACAATATCAAGTCAATGACAATTTGATTAATTTCAGATCCTACTGAGAAGCCATTCTACCTATAAGCTCTTAATATAGAATTGCAAATTAAAGAAAGGTATTCTTTCTCCATATGCTCTCATCTGTGGTAGGTGACAGACAAGACCTCAAGTCCTCACATAGTTATGCTCTCTCAGAACTTTGGTACCACCAAACAGTAAGCCTGTACTAGCCAGCTGGAGGAGGGGAACACAGGTGGAGGCAAACTCAACTGTCCATGCTGAGGTCATTCTAAATCAACCTAAGGACAGTAGAAAATGTAGGGTTAACATTTAAAATAGAAAGTATTTTACTATATTATCAATATTGGGGGAGAAAAATATCTGATCACTTCAGAGGCAAAAATCTTCTGGATGAAATCTTTTCATAGGTCTATGGAAAGATAACTTTCTTAATTTCATAAACTGTACCTATAAAAATAAACAAACAAAAACAAAAATGAACAATATAGTTTATCACTAACTTTTTAAGGCTTGGCAAGAATAAATAAATAAGATAAATTTAAAATAAGACAAGAATGACTTCTCTTCACTGATTCTGCCACATTTAGATAGAAGCCTTAGCCAACGCAATAGGGCACAAAAAATGAATAAAAGTCAAATGAAATGAACAACAATAAATAAAACTGCCACTGTATGTAAATTGCTGAAAATGTAAATGTGTTGAAAATCTAAAAGGATCCAAAAGACAAATTATAAAGATAAGTGAATGAGTATAGCTAGAGTATTGGTCGTGACCCTGGCAGGAAAGAGTAGGCAGACTCAAAGGCAGTAACTGAAAAGTTTAATGAAGAGACTATCACAATGGCTGCAAGCAACTTTAAGAGAAACTAACAAAATACGGTGAAACCAGCAGTAAGGGGCAAGAGCAGGAAGCCTGACCTGAAGGAGGCAAAGGATGGGAGATATTACCAGTATCTGAGAACTGTAGCTGTAGTGTAGGGCCCCTATACATGACCTGTTTCCTTAAGTAAAAGAATACAGCTACTTTAAAACCATTGCCTGGCAGAGGCAGAGCCTAGAAGATAAATTCCCATGCTTGTGTCTCCTTCTGCTCTCCTCTCTCCTGATAGTGCCTCCCATAGATGGGTCCCCCAAAAAGGCAAGGGGGTTAGGAAACCAGTTGATGCAATCCATAAATGTCAGGCTCTAAAAGCAAAGAACTGGAAGTTTGAGATGTAAATTAGATCTGGAAGGACAGAATTTGTTAGAGAATATGCAACAATAATATCAACAACAAAGTACATCCATTTTTCTGTAAAAAGTCAATATAGAAAAAGTTGTACTTTTACATCCTACTGTGGTGGGTTAAAGAGTATCCCCCCTAAATTCATGTCCACTTAGAACCTCAGAGTGACACTTTATTTGGAAAAGTCTTTGCAGGTGTAATTAGTTAAAGATCTTGAAATAATATCATGCTAGATTTGCAGTGAGCCCTAAATTCAATAACTGGTGTCCTTCTAAGAAGAGGGAAGGACACAGAGAGACATGGGTAAGGAGGCCATGTGAAGACAGATGCAGAGACTGAAGCTATGCTTCCACAAGCCAAAGAATGCCAGGGGCCACCAGACACTGGAAAAGGCAAGGAAGGGTTTTATCTTCTGAGCCTCCCATCAGCCCTGCCAACATTTGGATTCCATCCTTCTGATCTCCAGAATTCTGAGAGAATAAATTGCTCTTGTTTTAATTAAGCAACCCAGTTTGTGGTAATTTGGTATGGTGTCCCTGAAAAATTAATAAACCTACCAAGAATTATAGTTGAAATTAAAAATTGAGAACTAAATTAAAAAATTGAATACCCAGCTAGACTTCTACACAAAAAGCTATAAAGGTAAATTTAAGATTAAAATAAAAAATTAAGTAAATGGAGGAACATACAGTGAAAAATGGATTGGAAGTCTTAAGTCTTGTAAAAACTTTCCCTCCGAGTCATCTCCATATTAACTATATTACCAAGCAAAATCTCAATAGAGATTTTCAAGTTTTGTTGAACTTGATAAGATCTTTACAAAGCTTGCATGAAAATGCAAATGATCAAGAAGGCCAAGACACTTGAAAAAATAGAACAAGACAGGAGCAATTTCTCTACTGAACTTCAATAATTATAAAGCTACTAATTAAGTCATATGATATTAATATAGATTAAGTACAGACAGGAATAAACAAATAGACTAGTGGAAAAAATTGAGGGCCTAAAAATAGATTTATGCACAAATGGATTCTTGATTTACAGTCAATGTAGTACTGTACAACACAGTAGTGATGCAATAATTATTATTTCAATAAACCGTGCTGGCTACACTGATGTCCTTCTGGGCAAAAAAAAATAAAAACTGGCTCTGATCTTCCAACATTTGCAAAATCAATTCCAGTTTGATTGGAGCCTTAAGTGTGAAAGGCAAAAATGATATCTCTTTCAGGAGACGATATCAGAAAATAACAAAATTATCTTGAGTGAGGGAAAGAGTTCTTAAATAAGACATAAAAGCACCAAATATGAAGATAAAGCTTGATAAAATAAACTATATTAACATTAAGAACTTTTGGAAATCAAAATATGCCCTGTCGTGCTGTGCAATATGATAGCCAATAGCCACACATGGCTATTAAATTTTGAATCAGCTAAATTGAAATACAATTACAAACTTATTTTCTCGGTTGCGCTGGCCACATTTCAAGCACTCAATAGCCACATGTAGCTAAAGGCTGTTGTATAGGGGAGTGCGAAGAACATTTATATCTGTGCAATACTGGAGTGAGTTAATGAAAGACACAGAGTTGAGGAAGATCTTTAAAATACAATAAATGTCAAAGGTCTTGTATCCAGAATATATAAAAAGTCTACAAATCAAAAAATCAGACAACATAATAATGAACAACAGACTTGGGCTCTATGCCTAGAGAATATCCTGCATATGGAGAGTGACAAAAAAAAGGTATAGAAAATGAGATCAGAGAGATAACCAGTGGGAAATGATGGCAGGACATTACATTCTAAATGTGGTGAGAAAACACACCCAGAGGATTCTAAACTGAGAAGTGGCCTGGATTGCTTTCATTTTTAAAGGATCCTTCTGGGTGCTGTGTAGAAAATAGGCTGCAGGTTATAAAAGTGGAAACCCAGAGATCAGTAAGGATACGATATTCATGTGAGAGGTAACAGAATTTTGGACTAGATGAAGAAAGATGAAGTTACAATTGATTAGGATCAGGTCATATTTTGAGAATAGTCCTGATAGTTTTTGTTGTTTGATTGAAGTAGATGTATGAGGTATTCTGGATTAACTAACATAGAAAACATAGAAGATTTGAGAGGTATGACTCTATGAATCAACTTTGCTGAAGATATTTGGATACATGAGCCTGAAAATTAAGAGTCATAGCTAGAGAAAAAGATTTAGGAGCCATCTTACTTTTACTAATAAATCTTACTTTTACCTAATATGAAGACATGCAGATAGAATAATCAGAACATAAGCCAGAATAATGGAATATCCTAATTTTTATGTCACTGATAGAGAAGAAAAACAAATCACTACTGATACTAAAACAGAACTTTTTGAAAACTGAGAGAAGTAGAATAAGATGCATTATAACAGAGAAATACTCCATGATTAAGACTGGGTTTGACAGTTAAGAGATGGTGTTGGTCCGTGTTAGAAATGTTTCCGTATAGGGACTGGGATGTGGGAAAACATTCAGAAGTCTTTCTGAAACCTTGAAAATGTTACTAAAAGTAATTAAAGTATGTGGGCCGAGTGACTGGATGCAGGATGTCCTGCTTGAGCAGCAGAGGAACTAAGGGTGCTGGGCGTGGAGGTCATGGGGGCATAGGCTACTGAGGAAACAGAAAACTGACCCTCTCTGGGGGCACAGCCCCTTCCTCACTTGCACACATCATATCACCCTGTTTGGCCCCTGAGGATGGCTGGTTAGCCAGAGATGGGTAAGATTCCTCAGGGGAGGAACGGCCTAAGACAGGCACAGTCGCAGAGAGGCCAACAGGGGTGGGGCACAGGCCCTTATTCCTTCTGAGAGAGGTCTCCTGCCCCCAGGGCTGCTTTGCTTTCTACTCCCAGCTCAGATCCGGACCCAGGAGGCAAACAACGATCACTGCCCCCAGTCATGTGAGGCCTTTGTTTGTTTACTTCAAAGATAACCTTGATTGTGGGACGAAACTGGGAGTGTGAGAACCTTAGGCTGTCTTGCTTCTGGAATGTCAAGAGAGCTCAATAAAAGCAACATGGGATGAATCAGCGGGGCTTTTGATCCTAGAGGTCTCTAGTGCCCCCGTCCCACCTTTCTCTTAAATCTGTGTCTGTGTTTCTTTAAGCTTGTGGCACGCATCATTCGCCCCGAGTCTCCGAGCTGGTCTCAGCACTGGGGAAGAAACTGAATGGGGTGGTAGAGCTGGATTGGAGAGTGGACTGGGGAAAAAAAAATTGAGAATGAAAATGAAGAATTTGAAATGATTTTATATACACTATATATATTTATGATGTATATTTAACAATCTCAAATTCTACATTTTCCTTTTTTTCACATTTACTCTGTGTGTGTAAAAGCAATGCTCTGTTTCTTAGAGGTAGGCTGAAAAGAGGAAAAAGGGAAGCTGGAAGGGAATTCAGGGTTGTAATAATTATTTTTCAAATGGGAATGTCATGCATATATTTATAGATGACTTAAAAGCAGTATCAGTAAGGGCAAATTGTTAAAAATAAAAAAAAGAGAGATCTAATTGATAGACCAAACACTTGAAGAAGATGGGCATAGGTGGGGTAAAAAATCACAGATTGAAGGGTGTGTTGGTTGGATTTGGTATTGAATATGTTCTGAGTAATATGCAAGGAATTTTTTTATTATTTTACTTGATGCTCACAAAATTATGACACTATCCTTGGATGTATGGATTTTTTTTTAAACTGAGTTATGTTGTGGTTAATTAATGTACTGAAGATCATAGAGATATGTAGTGACATAGCTTGTGTTAAAAACTAAGTCTAATTGATATTTTAAAAATCCTCTTTTCTATGTGCTAGTTTTTATCAGTTAAATAGTTTTTAATTCAATCCAGACATCTGGTGAGACGTAAACTATTACCAAAATAATTTCTAATTTACCTTGGTCCATCTATAATTGCTCATTTCCCAGTAGCCTAAGAATACAAAATCACAAAAGAACAAAAAGTAAAATATGAGCCTATTTACATCATCAAAAGAGAGAATTTCCTCCCCCTCAAAGCTGTAACCAACTAGAAAAGAAATAAAAATCTGCAAACTTCCTTTTTCAAAAGCTCACCAATTGCAAGGACAGCTTAGAGTGAAATGTTATGTGTAGTTCTTCCTAGAGACGGAAACACCTGAAATGCATTTACTAAAAGCTACAGTTTAAGTATGTAAACAAATATCACTATGGTAGGAGGGACAAAAAGATACAAACGGTAAAAGTATCTAAGACCTAAAGAATAAAGACAGCAAACAAACATTGTGAATTGTACTTATATTAGGGTAAAGTAAATAACTTTTAGTAGCTAAGTCAGTTACTTTAGTTTGTTCACCTAGATGAGTAACACTAAGTCATTTAAATCATTGAGGCTCTAACTTTTCAAAATGTTCTTGCTAAATAAAACTGGGTTAAAAATATGGAAAATTATAAAATCCCTTTTAGGTATGTCCAAAAGAAATTTTATAGCTATTTTTAAAAGAAAATAAAAATGAATTCTTCTTTTGATTATGTCTTTTTGAGATAACATGAACTGTGTTGTAAGTCAACAAACATCAATACCACATAATGTACAAGTAGTCCTGACAATCTCAAAATCTCATCTTAATGTACTTAACATGTGACTTGAAAAACAATAGCCTGGAACTGGGCAGGATATTTGGATATACCATAACAGGACAGAGATTTAACTTTCTAAAAATGGTAGATCCTAGTATTAACAAAGGCTCTTAATTGTTAAGAACAAAAATTATTGTGAACAAAAATCGTTGAGATTCTTAAAAGTCATAGCCAATGTTCTAGAATATGTAACTGATTCTTTTATGACCTGAGTTAAAAGAATCACAAGCTTTCTTTTTTTCCCTCCACAACTGGTTGGCTGTCAGGACACAGGTATTGTGAAAACCACTGCTAAATCTAGGCCAAAATGGGAAAGGAAAAGACTCATATCAACATCATTGTTATTGGACACATAGATTTTGGCAGGTCTACTAGTACTGGCTGTCTGATCTACAAATATGGTGGGATCTACAAAAGCACCATGGAAAAATTTGAGAAGGGAACTGCTGAGATAGGAAAGGGCTCCTTCAAGTATGCCTGGGTCTTAGATAAACTGAAAGCTGAATGTCAATCAACATTGACATCTCCTTATGGAAATTTGAAACCAGCAAGTATTATGTGACCATCACTGATGCCCCAGCACACAGAGACTTTACCAAAAACATGATTATGGGCACATCTCAGGTTGACTGTGCAGTCCTGATTACTGCTGCTGGTATCAGTGAATTTGAAGCAGGAATCTCCAAGAATGGGCAGACTTGTGAGCATGGCCTTCTGACTTACATATTGGGTGTGAACAACTAATTGTTGGTGTTAGCAAAACGGATTCCTTGGAGCCGACCTACCGCCAGAAGAGATATGAGGAAATTGTTGAGAAAAGCAGCACTTACAATTAAGAAAATTGGTTACAACCTGGACATAGCAGCATTTGTGCCAATTTCTGGTTGGAATGGTAACAACATGGTGGAGTCATGTACAAACCCACACCTTGGTTCAAGGGATGGAAAGGCCCCTGTAAAAATGGCAAATGCCCGTGGAACCATATTGCTTGAAGCTCTGGATTTTATCCTGGCCCCAACTTGTCCAGCTGACAAGGCCTTGTGTCTGCCCCTTGTGTTCTATTCCCAGGACGGCTACAGAATTGGTGGTATTGGTACTATTTCTGTGAGTCAAGTGGAGACTGGTGTTCTCAAACCTCACAAGGTGGTCACCTTTGCTCCAGCCAATGTTACAACTGAAATAAGATCTGTTGAAATACACCATGAAGCTTTGAATGAAGCTCTTCCTGGGGACAATATGGACCTCAATGTCAAGAATGTGTCTGTCAAAGATGATTGTTGTGGTAGTGTGGCTGGTGACAGCAAAAATGACCCAACAATGGAAGCAGCTAGCTTCACAGCTCAGGTGATTACCCTGAACCATCCCAGCCAGACCAGTGCTGGATACGCACCTGTGCTGGACTGTCACACAGCTCACATTGCTTGCAAGTTGGTTGAGTTGAAGGAGAAGATTGATCACCATCCTGCAAATAAGCTGAAAAGTGGGCCCAATTTCTTGAAACCTGGTGATGCTGCCATCATTGATATGGTTCTTGGCAAGTCCATGTGTGTTGAGAGAGAGTCTCTGAGTAACCTTCTTTGGGCTATTTTGCTGTTCGTGACATGAGACAGATGTTTGTTGTGGGTGTCATCAAAGCAGTGGACAAGAAGGCAGCTGGAGGTGGCAAGGTCACCAGGTCTGCCCAGAAAGCTCACAAGGCTAAATGAATATTACCCCCAATACCTGCCACCCCATCTTCGTTAGTGCTGGAAGAATGGTCTCAGAACTGTTTGTCTCAATTGGTCATTTAATAGCAAAAAACTGGTTAATGATAACAGTGCATTATAAAACGTTCAGAAGGAAAGGAGAATGTTTTGTGTATGATAGTTTTAAGTTATTAGTTTTTAAAATCAGTGCTTTTCAAAATGGAAAAAACTTGGCCAAAAGTCTGTCATAGAATTTTGAGACACATTAAGACAAAATTTAATGAGAAAAAATGTCATTAGCTTTGTGTTTCAATTATGCTCCCAAATGCTCAGTAATCCTCAATCTCTGAGCTGGGATTTTAGGAACAAGGCTTAGACACTGGAATAGGGAGATCTGTGGCGTTTGGGACGTTTTTTAACGAGAGCTAAGTATCAGAATAGTTATTGTGCAGGTGATTAATTTGGCCCAGTAAGGACTGTCTAAGTGTATGTTCCTCTCTCCCTCATTGGTTCCTTCAGACCATCAGAACCGTCCTCGTGGATTGAATCATCATTTGTGAAAGAAGGCAAATTATATTTTATCAGCTACATGTAAAGTGAATTCCCAGAATGATATAATTTCACATAAATGTGCTTGAAGTTGTCTAAAATTGAGAGCATACTGAAATAAAATTTCCATTCTTGCTAGTTTCCAAATAGTAACGTTTTTCTTTAGAATATTTAAAAAAATCAGTCCGGTGCTTGTTCTAAAAATTTTATCAAAAAAAGGCTTTATTATTTATAAAAGGAAACACAAAATGACAAAATATAGAAGCAATTAAAAGAAGCAGAACTACATGTGCTTGAAAGACATTAATTGGTAAAGCTGTAGACTAAATTATCAGATTTCCTGATAGATAATGAACACTCATAAGTTTATCTAGTCTGTAGTTTATTTCTTGATAAATATAAAATGTAGAAATTCATTAGTATATATATATTTTTGATGGCATTAAGTTTAAGAAGCTAGCCTTAAATATTTTAATAATAGAATTTTGGTGACCAAGGACTTCCATAAGTTATTTTTATCTAGAAACATTTGTCAAGCAAAAAACAAATCCAGACTTAGTAGAGGGAGATTTTATCCAAAAGGGTAATTGCAAGGGGAAGAGATACCATTGCAACAGGACAAAAACTGTGACTCTAAGAGCTGAAAGGCTCAAGAGTAAGAGAAAAGAATTTTTTTTTACAGAGAGGACTAAAAAGAGCTAGAAAGAAATAGGTGTAGTGAAGGAGGATGAAAGAATGAAGTGACCAGACAGTAGATCAGAGAATATTTTACCCAAAGGCTGGCCTATTCTCAGGAGGGACTGTATGATGGCTTAAATTTAGGGAATTCTGGAAAGGAGCGAAGCATAAACACAACTGGATTAATAAGCATTTTGTTCCCATTGATCAGTGGGGACACACAATTCAGCTAATCATTTATGAGGCAAAGACTGGGAATTTGGATGGTCTTTGGCTTGTCATAAGTAAACAAAAAGGGCCGTCTGTGATTCCTACCTAAGGCATATGGGGAAGGGCGGGTCTTGGCAGTAAACCATTTCCCGGAACACAAAAGGTAGGGGGTTTCTTAATCTTTGCTGTCTAGGATTACAGGGCTTTGGTTAAATTTCAACTTTGTCACATATTAACATTCTTCAAATGACATTTCTTTTATTGATACTGTAAAAGTTGAAGACAATATTCATTTTAATTTAAAGTGTTTCTGATGAAAAGCCAGTGCAATATAATTTAAGTACTTTTTTTTAAGTTAATAAAGACAGTTTGGATAATCCAGAGTAATAACCAGTTAACATGTTGCAATAGTCTGACTGTTGGCTTCTCCTTCAAATTCATATGTTGAAACCCTAATGGCTAAGATGATGGTATTAGGAGCTGGGGCCTTTGGCAGGTACCTAGTCAGGAGGGTGGAGCTCGCGTGAATGGAATTAATGCTCATGCAAAAGAGCCCCCTTAGAGTCTTCTTCCATCATATGAGGACACAGAGAGAAGGCACTGGCTGTGAACCAGGAAGAGGGCCTTCACTAGAATGTGACCATGCTGGCACCTTGACCTCAGACTTCCTGGACACCAGGACTGTGAGACATATATTTCTGTTGTTTATAAACTACTCAGTCAGTCGTTATTTTGTTATATCAGCCCAAACAGACAAAGAAACATGTCTATCATAATCTCTCTCTCAAGTATCAAATTAACTCAAGCATTTGGCAAATGCGAGATTGATTAAATTAATGGTTATCCAAAAAACATTCAAAATGCTGAAGGTCTGTGTTTTTGGTTGGCCAGGGTTTGATGAGTTTTATCCCAGATTGAAAGAGATAAGTCATCCTTTGATCAAGAGTATTTAAATATTTGATATATTCTGGAAAATATGTTGGGAAAATGCTCTTTTATGCAAAGAGTAATCACTTATGTTTTCTAAGCACAAGAATAGTATTGGTAAATTGCATTTTTAAAAAATACCCAACACATCAGCAGCATGGAAGTTATATTGTAATAAAAAGATGTGTATGACACAGATTCAGATAGGGATACTCTCACTTAAAAACAATGGCCAACCAAAATACCTTCCTGCCCACTCAGATAAACAGATCTGATTTTTCTTAGATTCCTATACATACATTTAATTGAAATTCTAGAATTCAGTGTCTTACTATATGGATTTTTTTTCTTTGCTAGAAAAATGTTGACAATTAATCTTCAAGATCCTTCAAATAATCTTGGTGTGGACTCAGCGGCATTCCTAATTTTTCCAGGGCCAGGATATTAACGGGCCTCAAATGATCTATTCCATAGCCTTTCACTGAACATGTGTGTGACACTCATTGGAGATGTTAGTGAAAAATGTACTTCCTAAAAATTAGCCAAATAATGAGACAGGGAAGGGACAGGGAAGTAATAATAGACATGCTAATTGGGATAATATTATTTTCTGTTTAGAATCAATAAGCTATATACCCAATTGGATGGGATGAAGAAAGCACTGATAGAAGAGTGATGTCAGGAACATGGCTGAATAAGACTTTGCTTGCATCCTCTCTTCGACAACAATTTGGCATCCATCCAAGGAAAAAAAAGTACCTTTATGGGAACTTGGGGATCCACGTAGGAAACTGTGAAACCCTGGTGCAGTTCACAGAAATAGAGTCACAGATGTAGAAAACAAACTTATGGTTACCAGGGGGGAGAAGGGGGGATAAATTGGGAGACTGGGAGACTGCGACTCTACTCAATACTCTGTAATGACCCATATGGGAAAAAAATCTAAAAAAGAGTAGATATATGTAGGTGTATAACTCATTCACTTTGCTGTACAGCAGAAACTAGCACAACATTGTAAATCAACTATACTCCAATAACGATTTTTAAAAAAAGAGATCAAGGAGAGCCATTTTAAGAAGACAGGTTCCTATCCAGGCTCATTGACCATCCCGTCCTCCAGGCTACTGAGCAGGAAAGAGCTCCATACCCGAGGACTCCGTTACAGCCCCATTTGACTTGATTCTGTCACCAGCTCCATATGCCAAGGGACCTGGGAGCAGTCACACTCACCCGTGCACTGGGTGATAGGCATACAGAACTCAGTCTGGCTGTGGACCCTGAAATGGCTCTTGAACTGGCTCCAGCCCCTTTTGGCCAAGGTCTGGGAGCCCCTGGAGGTAAGCTTGCCAAACTCGGTGAGACTGTATACTCTGAAAAGGCCCTGTAACTGTGCTCATGTCCCAGTTGCAGTCTATAAGCAGTTTTGCTGGCCCGGGGGTCTAGGAGATAGTAACATCTGCTCCCCCAGAGAACCGCAAAAGGCCCTAGGTGCAGCTCGAGCTTCCTCACAGACACAGTCTGCCAGTCTGTCCCTGTCCTGAGGGTCCAGCTTCCAGTGCGAGTCACTCCTGTCTGTGCCTCTGGAGATCCTGCAAGGACCCTATACTGTGCACAGCCCCCTCCCAGTCACAGGCTACAGGCAGAGAGACCAGGTAGGAGACACATCTGTGCGTCAGGAAGCCCTGAAAAGCGTCTGCACAACAAAAGACACAACAGAATGAAGAGGCAACCTATAGAATGGGAGAAAATATTTGCAAACTACATATCGGATAAGGGATTAATATCCAAAATATATAAAGAGCTCATACAACTCAATAACAGAACAAGACAAAATAAAAAATGGGCAAAGGACTTGAATAGCTGTTTTTTCCACAGAAGACATACAGTGTTAGAATAGCAATTATCAAAAAGACAAGCAAACACATGTTGTCAAGAATGTGGAAAATAAAGGAACTCTTATGCACTGTTGGTGCGATTGTAAATTGGTATAACCACTGTGGAAAACTGGAGTATGGGCATTTCTCAAAAAGTTAAAAGTAAAGGTAACATTTGATACAGCAACCCCTACTTCTGGTGTATATTTGAAGAAAATAAAATCACTATCTTGAAGAGATATCTGCACTTCTTATGCTTGCTGCAACATTTTTCATGAAGCTAAAATCTGGAAACATCCTAATGGTCTACCAACCAATGACTATATAATAAATATGTGGCCTCTCCCTCTCTCTCTATCAATATGCTACATTTTATATATACAACAGAATATTATTCAGCCATAAAAAAAGAATGAAATTCTGCCATCTGAGGCAATGTGGATGGAACTTAAGGGCATTTTGCTGAGTGAAAAAAGTCAGGGAAAGATAAACACTGTATGCTCTCACTTACATATGGGATCTAGAAAAAAAAAAAAAAAAGCCAAACTCACAGAAACAGAGAGTAAAATGATGGTTACTAGCGTCCAGGAATGGAGGAGATGGGGACATTTAAAAGGGTACAAACTTCCAGTAATAAGATTAATAAATTCTGGGGATTTAATACTCAGAATTGTGTCTATACTGTATTATATACTTGAAAGCTGCTAAAGAGTAAGTCTTAAGTGTTCTCACCACACACACGCATACATGCACATGCACACATAGAGGTAATTATGTGAGGTGATGGAGGTGTTGACTAATCCTGTTATGGTAATCATTTCACAATTGATTCGTATATACAATCAACACATCACACACCTGAAACTTACACAGTGCTACATGTCTACACTCTCTCAATAAATCTGAGAGGGAATAAAGAAAGAGCAACAACAAAAAAAGCACTGATATTTAGTGTGAGGTTTTGGCTTAGACCAGTGGGTGCTGATGTTCATTAACTAAGATGTAATCATAAAAGAAGGAGCAGGTGTGGTGGACTTTCTCCAGTAAGTGGCATGAGAGGGAATGAGGAGTCCATGTCAGTGACATCTCTAGCACCTCTTGCTTCCTCTCTGCCCTCTGGTTCTCTTGGTCCAAGAGCAATAAAAAAAGTCAGTACCATGAGATGACATGAGATGACACAGCTGCTTGGCATCAAACAAACCATGCAGAAGCTGAAAGGCTGAAGAAAATTGTGTGGCATTCTTTTCGAGTTTTTTTTTTCTTTTGCCAGCCATCACTTTTAAGTTGCATTTCCTTTGTCCTCCGTTTTAATTATCGTCCCCTAACCTCTTTGCCTTTTCCCTTGGCATTTATTGTTAGTATTTCAGTCAAATTCTGTGTTCAGCCTTATTTATGATACTTAAAAGTAAATAATAGTTCTATAGTTGTATTAGTTTGTAAGCCTCAAATTCTTTCCTTAGTTTATCAATTTCCCTTTTCAACTCTTGTTCTACTTTGCTTAAATATTACCCCCTTGAGCTCTTATTTTTTAAATTTCATAACTGGAGCAATTTATTTCTATAGGCCACAAAACTTGTTATAAAAACTAGTGTTTTTATTATTTTTGCTTCTTATTCTTTGAGATACATTTTCCTATAGCCTGAATTTTTCATCTATCTTTGCACATATTGGTTTTTGTCATTTTGTTATTTTTTGTATATTTGCATAATCGTCATGCCATTCTCCTTAATTTTGCTCTTGTTTAAAGAGACATGCTCTATCTAAGCTTCCTCGTTAGTCCTCTGCAAAACAAAAGTGGATTATTTTTATTCCCATGTTTCCAATGCATTGTGAGGGCTGGAAAGTGTATTAAATCTACCATTTCGGGGTCCAAGGGCATAAGCCCCTTCTTGAGGACTTGACTTTGATCTCTCTTTTGAGGTTTTTTTTTTTCTTTTTTTTTTTCCTGTGTAACGTAATGCTCCATTTTTATTGGGGTATTCTATCATGATGGATTGATTCTCCTAAGCCTGAGGTAATTTCTCAATGTTCATGAATTTTTTAGCCAATGACTACCTTAGAGAGAGTTTGTTGTCATTTTTCAACATCACATGACTTCCCTCACCCATAATTACAGTTTCAAAAAGTGAAAAGCTTAGGGCATCTGTTGGCTTTGACACAGTTTTTATTAGTACATGACAGGAGCAGGGAGTCTCACTGGGAGCTCTCAGTGAGTCTCTGTTTCATACTCCTATTTGCTCTGTGGATTCCAGAATATTTACTTTCTCTTGCCCACAGTACTTTTTCGGTTATTATTTATAGTGGGAAGAATTAGCTATCTGTGGTTATGATAAATGCATTTTCTCTCTCTGCAGTTCTCCCAGACTGGAGAGAGAAAATTGTGAGCAGCTGTATCCCTTCTCCCTCTGTTGAGATAGTTTAGTATTGACTCTTGGACATATTTCAGGGACTCTTCCATGAGTACTGGGGAGAATTTCTGGATTTTGTCAGTCTTCCTTCACTCTCAAGTGCAGCTTCTGGGAAGGAAGGGCTTACATTTTAAAAATTAAAAATAGTTAATAAAATGTAATATCTACCATTCCCTTTACATGTTTTTTTTGAAACAACACTTAGGATTATTTCATTTCCAGGAGACTTCCTACTAGGCCTACACCTATTAAGGTTTACTTAATACAAGCTTAATTTAATGTCTTAACTTATAACATTCACTATTTTGTAGAAATACTTAGACTTACATAGCTTTTGATTTCAGCTGAATTTTCCTTGGAAAACTATTTTAAACGATTCACCAGGATTTATTTTTGTTTCATATCTAATAAATGCAGTCCTTCTGTTGCCCATTAAATTTTTATGGAGATAATCAAAATAGTTAAAGGTTGCTTGCTACAGCTGTGTAACATTAAAAAGAATAAAGAACTACTAATTACAATAATCAAAGCAGGAAATTGAGAGAAAACACTGAGATATATTGGGCTTATCACTGTTTTATTTAAAGACACACTTTAGATGATCTATTAAAGGTTATTTAATTAAGAGGAATAAGATTTCATGATCACAGATTTGAGTCAATTTGAGCAGAGAAATAGCAATGTTGAAATTGCTGTTCAGTTAATGAGACCAAGGCTTATCCAAACACAATATGAAGAGGAGATATTCAGGTTCCAAACTCAGTCTCCCAGTCTCATTAGTTACATGTTTAATTATAGAATTTGTACAC
Source organism: Hippopotamus amphibius kiboko (assembly GCF_030028045.1). NCBI lineage: Eukaryota > Metazoa > Chordata > Mammalia > Artiodactyla > Hippopotamidae > Hippopotamus > Hippopotamus amphibius. The sequence continues at coordinate 89,909,715 of NC_080186.1, read as the reverse complement.
TTTCCGAAACCCAAACCAATTACAACCTGTCTTTACTGAAACACTATTATTTCAGAAGTTCTTAAACTTTCTCTGTCCATGATATCCTTATGGTCTCAGTTTTTTTATGACATCTGTAGGCCAAAAGAAACAATCATTCTGCTTATTTAATAGTTAGGTTTAAAAAACTTAAAAGTGTTTATATCCTAAAAATGTAGTAGCTATTTGAAAAATAAATGTGCATAAATGGAAAAACATTTATTTAATTCTTAAAATATTCGTTAACTTATGAACGAGACGTGTGCCTACTGGGTACTGCATTACTTCTCAACCCTTGAATTAGACTGGATGTTACCAGCCTCATTCCTTTTCCAAATTGATTTTTGAGTGGCAATTGTTTTCTAAAAATCTTTTTATATTATTAAGACTTTATTTTTAGAGCAGTTTTAGATTCACAACAAATTTGAAGGAAAGACACAGAGATTTGCCATTATTTCCTGACCCCACACACACATAGCATTCTGCATTATGGACATTCCCACCACCACATTTGTTTTCACTGATGAACCTATGTTGACATGTCATAATCATAATCCAAATTTCCATTAAAGTTCACTCTTGATGTTGTGCATTCGATGGGTTTGGACAAATGACATATATCCATCATTATGTTATCATACAGAGAATTTTCACTGCTCTAAGATCCTATATGATTCAACTCCTCATTCCTTTCCCCTCCCCAAATCCCTGGAAAGCACTAACTTTTTTATTGTCTCCATAATTTGTCGAATCCAGAATTTCATATAGTTAAAATCATCCAATATATAGACTTTTAAAATTGCCTTTCACTTAGAAATATGCGTTTATGTTTCCTCCATGTCGTTTCATGACTTGATAGCTCATTTCTTTTTAGTGCTGAATAATATTCCATTGTCTGGTTCTACCAACCAAGGACATCTTGGCTGCTTCCAAGTTTTGGCAATTATTAATAAAACTCCTATAGACATCTGTTGTTAGGTTTTTGTGCTGACAGAATTTTACACTCTTTTGGGTAAATACTAAGGAGCAGGACTGCCATATCACATGGTAAGAGTAAACTTAATTTTGTGAGAAACTGCCAAACTATGATAGTAGCATTTTGCATTATTACCAGCAATGAATGAGAGTTCCTGTTGCTCCACATCTTGGCCAGCATTTGGTGTAGTCACTGCCTAGATTTTGTGTATTCTAATAGGTGTATCATGGCATTTCATTGCTGTTTTAATTTGCACTTCCCTGATGATCTATAACATGGAACATCTTTTCATACGCTTATTTGCCATCTGTATATCTGGTAAGAAGTCTGCTAAGGTCTTTGGAATTTTTTTAATCAGATTGTTTGTTTTCTTATTGCTGAGTTTTAAGAGTTCTTTGTGTGGTTTTGGATAACAATTCTTTATCAGATGTCTTTTGCAAATATTTTCTCCCATACTGTGTCTTGTCTTCTAATTAGCTTGATATTGTCTTTCACAGAGTAGAAGTTTTTAATTTTAATGAAGTCCAGCTTATCAATTCTTTCTTTTATGGATCTTGCCTTTGGTATTATATGGAAAAAGTTATCACGATAGCCAAAGTCATCTAAGTTTTCTCCTCTTTATCTTTTAGGAGTTTTATAGTTTTGAGTTTTACATTTATACATGTGATCAATTTTGAGTTAATTTTTTTGTAAAGGGTGTAAGGTCTGTGTCTAGGTTGGTAATTGCTTTTGATTACACATACAAAAAAACATTAAAAATCTAGCTTTGCAACAATACATTATCATTCAAAAGAAGGTAGCACCATATAACATTGAAACTGTTAACCTCCTCAAGTTAGTATTTTACACATTGTTCAACAGATGTTTAATATTGCTGAATTTCTTTCAAAAATTTAAAATTTCCTACAGCATTGCTGTGAATTCAGTGTGGTATCCTGAAGTGCTTCAACACATGGTTTGGGAATTATGGGTATCTGCCATTGACAGAAAAACCAAGGGACACAAATATATGAAAAATAAATCAATAGAAATTATTAAAAGCAAAGGTGCTAAGTAGCAGAAGATATTTGTAGTACATAAAACAAATATAGGATTAATATCTAGAATATATAAAGAAATTCTACAACCATAAATGAAATGAAAAGACAACCTACGGACTGGGAGAAAATATTTGCAAGTGATGTGACTGACAAGGGCTTAATTTCCAAAATATACAAACAGCTCATACAACTCAATAACAAAAAAAAAACAAAAAAAAAAAAAAACAACCCACTCAAAAAATGGGCAGAGGACCTAAATAAACATTTCTCTAAAGAAGACATGCAGATGGCCAACAGGCACATGAAAAGATGCTCAGCATAATCGCTAATTATTAGAGACATGCAAATCGAAACTACAATGAGGTATCACCTCACACCGGTCAGAACTGCCATCATAAAAAGTCTCCAATAACAAATGCTGGAGAGGGTGTGGAGAAAAGGGAACCCTCCCACACTGATGGTGGGAATGCAAATTGGTGCAGCCACTATGGAAAGCAGTATGGAGATTTTTCAAAAAATTAAGAATAGAGTTGCCATATGATCCAGCAATCCCACTCCTGGGCATATATCCAAACAAAACTATAATTTAAAAAGATACATACACCCCTACATTCATAGCAGCACTGTTCACAATAGCCAAGGCATGGAAACAACCTAAATATGCATAGATAGATCAATGGATAAAGAAGATGTACATATATACATATATACAATGGAATACAACTCAGCCATAAAAAAGAATGAGATAATGCCATTTGCAACACAAATGGACCTAGAAATTATTATACTAAGGGAAGTAAATCAGAAAGAGAAAGACAAATACCATATGATATCACTTTCACGTGGAATCTAAAATATGACACAAATGAACTTATCTACAAAATAGACTCACGAACATAGAGAACAGACTGTTGCCAAGGACAGGGCGTGGGAAAGGGATGGATTGCGAGTTTGGGATTAGTAGATGCAAACTACTATATAAGAATGGATAAACAACAAGGTCCTAAGGTATAGCACAAGGAACTACAATATCCTATGATAGGGACTTCCTAGGTTGCACAGTGGTTAAGAATCTGCCTGACAATACAGGGGACACCAATTCAAGCCCTGCTCCAGGAAGATCCCACATGCTGCGGAGCAACTAAGCCTGTGTGCCACAACTATTGAGCCTGCGCTTTAGAGCCTGTGAGCCACAACTATTGAGCCCGTGTGCCACAACTATTGAAGCCCACGTACCTAGAGCCCATGCTCCGCAACAAGAGAAGCCACAGCAATGAGGAGCCCGTGCACTACAACGAAGAGTAGCCCTCACTCACTGCAACTAGACAAAGCCTGTGTGCACAAAGACCCAACACAGCCAATAAATAAATAAATAAATAAATAAATAAATAAATTTATTTATTTAAAAAAATCCTATGATAAACCATAATGGAAAAGAATATAAAAAAATAATGTACATATATGTATAACTGAATCACTCTGCTGTATACCAGAAATTAACACATTGTAAATCAACTAAACTTGAATAAAATAAATTAAAAAAGAAATACATATATTTCTATGTTTCTATATATATGTCTATGATAAAAGAGAAATAATCCAACAGAAAAAAGAGTAAATATCTTAAATATTTTTGAAAGAAATATTCCCAAAATATCTCATGGGGAAATGCAACGATAACAATAGCAATGAAGTAAATACAAAATAAAACTATAATAGATACCACCACACACTTGCTGTAATGACTTGGCAATAGGTTAAAATCATCAACAATCCCTATTTTTCCAAAAGTATAGAGCAATGGAATTTTTATATACTGCTTGTGGGAATGTAAACTTAGTACCTGGACTATGGAAGTGAGCTTGGTCAAGTTATAAATTCACATGTCTGCTCAAATGTGATTCCACTCCATGTATACACTCTAGAAAAATGTATGCTCTATTACCCTAGGATACAGATGTTGGTCACACTGAGAAAAACTGGAAACAACTTAAATCTCTGTCAATAATAAAATAAAGAATTAAATTGTATATTCATGAAATGGCATATAACATAAGAAGGAAATGGACAAACTGTATATTTAAATCTAAAAAATGGTACTGTCAAGTCAAAGCCAGACACATAAAACATATAGTGTGTGACATCATTGATATAAATTTCAAAATTAGACAAAACTAAACTAGACTATTTGTAATGTGTGGGCGGAAGCTAAACTCAACAAAACAAGGTACTGATTGCCACAGGGTTCAGAGCAGTGGTATTTAAAGGCAGTAAGATGTTGTGAGGAAGGGACAATTGGGAGCAATTTCTGAGATTCTAACATTATATATTTTGACGTGGGAGATAGATACACAGGGTTCACTTTGTAATAACTTATTTAACTGCAAGTTTTGTTTTATACTCTTTTCTGTGTATGTATTACATATCTCAATTTAAGAAATAAATGTTTAAAAAAATAGGAAATACAAACTCAAAATGTTAAGAGCTGATTAAAATGGAATTTGGTATATCTGTGTTATTTTATTTTTTTCAAGAATTAGGTTAAAGTTTAAATAGCAAAAATTAGCATTTGTAATTCTGGGTGGAGAGAGATGAGTGTTAGTTGTATTTTCTACATTTCTGCTGTGTTTTTTCTCTCCAAGAAGAGTCAACAATAAACAAAAAAATCCAAACAGGCCACATATACCAACAATGCATACTTACTCTCCAATATCTTCTGTTGTTGTCCCTGCTGTATAGTATAAGGATTTTTTACTGGTTGTTTTTACAGGTTTTGCAGGGTGTAGAGTCACATGAGACAAAAGCAAGGGAGTTTTCCATGGATCAATGGATCAAATGACTATCTAGAGTAAAATACATAATTGAAAAGGGATGAATGGCAGGTCTAATTGTAAAAGCAGAATGGACTTGGGAAGATAAATTACATTGTGAAGATCAGGTTGTTTCACCAATACAGAAAAAAGTTAGAAGAAAAATCTAATTTTACTTAAAATTTGTTTGCTAGGCTACAGATAGGGAAGATCTATATTTTGCGAGTGAATATGCTATAAGATGTAAATTTTATGTGTTTGTTACACAATGAAACAATTATAATTATTCATGATTACCTAGGCTTTAATTGTCTTGATCATATAATTTTGACTAAGAGAGGCTAAAATGAGTAAAAACTGAAATTTTTTAAACAATTTCTGGAATGGAAAACTGTTTTTACTGTATTCTGGGACATACCAAAAACACTTGTATTTAAAATTTTTTTTTTAAATAAGATTTTTTTCTTAAAAACAGAGCCATAAAACCTAAAGCAAAATTTTAAAATGTTTAATATATTGATAATGTAAATAATTTTTTAAAAATACAAGCCTTTTTTGACTTGTGTTATAATGTCTCCTAAACATTTTCTGTGCCCTCCTGCAAAAGTGGTCATGCTGAGAGTAATGTCTTTCCATTCAACTCTATTGATTCTGGCAGTAGGTTGCACAAGATCAGGAGTCCAAGAGCATATGGACTAGCGGAAAGAAGTTGTGCAAAGCTTCTTTCAGAATATAGGTAATTTTTGTTTGTTTTTGCAAATTTAAAAGAAATCACTCCTTTTTATCAAAGGGAAGTTTGGCTTTATCCCACCCTCTGTCACCCCACCTCATCCCCACTTCCCATAAGCTGAGTGCCTTGTGCAATGTACAGAATGCAAAACCACACTTGATCACTCTGAAGATGAGGGACTCCAGGTTCAAGATCCATTTTAAGATGATACTTTTTAGGCCACTGTTAATTTATGTTAAATATTATATTACATATACATATATGTATATATAAATTAAATTATTTACTTAAAAACACAAATAAAAAACTTCAGGCTAATTAACAGTAAACGTTTAAATAAGTCTTTTTATGTGAAATGCTATTTTCAACAATTTCTGTTTAGACCAATCAGACTGTTCTACTTCCATCTCTCTCTTTCAATGAGTTTAATATCATGACTATGTTGTTGTATAATTTATTTTGCTAAGGTTTCCCTTTAATGTCATGACTTCTATTGTTTGTGATATAAGACAGATTTGTTAAAAATGCTGAATATTTTTGCAAGTAGTGAAGTAATGTACATAATACAGCCAGTGTGTCCTATAGGAAAGCAATATTACTTCTAAGTCCTGCTGCAGACTTTTATTTCCTACTTTAAAAGCAAAATAAGTTTATGGCACCATAAACAGCATGTAATAAATACTTTTCATGATGTGACTATGTGAATACTGGTCCCAATAAATATATTCTTGTCCCAAGACTCACAGCTCATTAGAGAAATGCTGCCAATTTGCAAACAAATATGTAAGCCATCAAGCTTTAAGGCCAACCTTGATCAGTAGAAGAATTTTAATCAGAAATGGCTCAAATCCCAGATCACAGGTACAAAAAAATAGTGTGAATTGGGAGCTTCGAAATAGAGGAAAATTTTCTTTCATTGATTTCTTTAAGCTATTCCATCTATAATAACTTGTCCTCGGCTTCTTGGGAGGAGGCTAAAAGCTCAAATGATTGGCTGATTAGGATTGTCTCTATAGGAAATAACAAATATCTGTTATTATTAATATAAAAAAAACACAAAACAAGAAAGTGATTTTTTAATTTCTTTTTTTTTTGGTGTCAGATTATTAAGGTAGCTGAAAATAATGTAATTATTATTATTTTTTAGACTACAGCAGGGAAAATTTATTATGTCTGATCATTGGTTACTTTCTAAGGTACTAATTTTCAAAATATTCCATAAGGTAACAAAAAGTATTTGAATGTTGATTTTTGTAGACTCTTATTTCTGAGTAAATATTCCCCATTGTTTTTAGAATGATGGTGTCTTTCAATGTTTTTGACTGAGAAACACAAGAAAAAATATATTTTACATCATCATGCAGCATATGTGTATGAATTATATGTAAATGCATAAACGAAAGTTCACACAGACACACAATGAATGAACTTATTAGGTGAAATTATCTTGTATATAACCTACTCTATGCTATTTTGTTATTTTTGCTATTCTATAATTTTATTAACAATACCATTTTATTATTTTTCATTAAGAAGAATTAAATGATTAGGATCCAAAATCTCCTCAAATTGATGTCACTGACTTTACTACCAGTTTGAAAAACATCCCCTTTGACAAACCTAAATCTGTGCTGTTCAGTGTAATACTTCAGCGCACGTGCCTTCCATAGCAAGGCACACTCAGTGAACACTAATGAGTAAGTGAATGGATGATGCTTAAAATTTCTCAGCTGTATTCACAGGCTAGCCCTACCTTTCTGAGACAACATCTCAGTACTTGATAGGGGTTTTGGGGTGTTTTCCAAACTCCCTAGAATTCATTTACACCCACTCTCTTAGGTTACTTCTATAGGCAGTTGTTGCAGTTAGGTGTTCATTTTACTACTTTAATGAAAAATAAAAAGGCACACCTTGAAGCTGAAGCTGTGAGAGACAATTCTGTTTTAATTCTAGCTCTGCCACGTATTCTTTGTTAATTTCTGAGCTTGCTTTCTTATTTACAAATTTATACTAATAATTAATATCCATGTCTGTTATACAGATTAAAGTTTATGATGAATCCAAAGCACTAAATTTCAAGAAAAGTCAATAAATGTTAAATGATGTTAATGCGGATAGCTGTCTTGCAATATACAGCATTTCTCCTGCAAATGATTTTGTCTTTGTTCTGCTGTCCTTGCTTTACCACATCTTTCTCCCTTTATTTTAGTCTCATAAACTGAACGAATTTAACCAGCTGCCATGAGTCCATGGACATGAATCATGTTCTTTGATTAAAATAATTTATGTGTAAAATGTATGCTCATGATTTTTTTATCACATCAGAAAAACATTGATAACAATGCTAATTAAAACAGTGACTGATGACACAGGATTTTCTATAAAGCTACCCATGTATGGCTCTATTAGACACACATGAAATAAGTAGTCTTTGGTGGGAATACCAAAAGGGATTATAGGATCAGTATGTTACACTCACTTGACAATTATTTCCCATGCTTCAAAAAACACAAACTCTGTATCTGGCCATTTTCCATAAATTAAAAAATATTTATGTATTTAGTAAAAATAAAGGAACAAGGATATTTCATTAACACTTCCTCAGATACAAACTAGACATGGTGGTATTGCATCTTACAAATCCTGGTATTATATTCTAACTTATAAATTCTGCACTTCAGAGATGGCAATCTTCTGCTTCTGACTATGACAAAGCAGCTTATTTCAGACCAAACAGTCCATAATGAATAATTAGAAAAGTTGAGTAAGAATTAAGAATTTTTAGAAATTTATTTAAAGGCAGTGGAGAGTGGCCAGGACAGCCAGGCTTTGTGGTGCCAAAATCACAAAGAGGAAAAAAACACATTGAAAGAAGTCTGGATTTTATGCTACTTCTTCCACTTGGGGCATTGACTGATTCCTTATTCAGGCTTCTTACACTCATCATAAATATTTAGAGATTAATCTATTTTGTTGCATGTGATTGTTACTTCCTTTTTATTGCTTAGTCGTTGTCCAGATGATGCCAGCTTGTTTATCCATTCATCTGTTGATAGCATTTGGTCTTTTTCTAGGCTATTATATTATATTTGGCTATATATAACTACAGCTGCTTTAAACATTTGGGGAAAATCTTTCTTTTAAAGAATTTTTCTCTTTCGTATAAGTTGTTGAATTATGAAAAGTTGTTCATAACTGCAGCAGGCAGACTTTAGGATGGCATCTATAATTCCTACCTCCTGGTGTTCTTGCCCTGTATAATCCCTTCCATTTGCTGCATGGGCAAGACCTGTGACTTGCTTCTAGCCAATAAAACAAGAAAGAATTGTGCAGCTGTAGGACTCCCCTCACAAAGCTGAGGCAGAGAACTTCTTTTAGGCAGGAAGACGGGGCCATCATAGGTTCACCTCATTTGTTTCCCATCTCCCAAGGATCATTTTCTTGCTTAATGTCCACTGTCATGAAAACCATCTTCCTCCCTATATTTTGCGTGGGTTTTTTGTTTTTTCTTGTGGAAGGGTAAATTTGGTCCCTGTTACTCCATCTTGGTCAGAAGCAGAAGTCCCCTTAAATTTTTAAAATATAAATTTTTGAGAGAATTATGTCTGCCTCTGAACCTTAATTACAGAATTTTACTATGGTTTATTGAAGTAAATCTATAAAGTAGTGCCATGTCATATTATAAACATTTATAATTATGTAATAAGTCAAGTTTTGCTTTTCATATTAAGTAAATATTTAAACTTTGACCAGTAATGAATGTATAGTATTGTATAACTATTTTTTTCCCATTTCTACCTCCTTTTATCAGTCTACTTCCTTTATTTATTTTCTCAACTACATCTATTTTAATATTCTCTTAACTTCTGTAATATATATTGGATGTCTCTGCCTCCTCTCCTCTGTTGTTGATGTTAAGTCAGTGCATAGGGACCACAGAGAAAAGATTTCTTATTATACACTCTACGTCTCAAAGACTGAAGACACAGCCAAACTTTAAGACTGCTTTGTGAATATTACTCACTGGTTTTGGACCTGGAAAATAAACAAACAAAAAACCTCTAGAGCAATTCTATAGACAGAGATCAAATTTTCTCTAAATAACTTGGCCCGTGGTAGAATCAATCTCCTAGAATACTATTTTTATTGCCTCCTCTATTAAGGATAGAAGACCATTGTGGGACTGTGACTGTGGTACTCAGCACAAAAGGACACATTGCCACAAATGTTGCAACCACTCTTAGCCCTGTAGTTTACTACAGTTGTAGTAAATTGGTAGAAATGATTTAATACTGAAGAGATTCTATAAGCTATAGTATTTAAGCTGTAACTATATTATTTTCTTAAGTTTATGTTCGCTTATAAACTCTGCTCATCTCCTGCCCAAGCACACTTTCAAATCATTTGATCACACAATATCTTACTTAACCTGTTGGTTCTTCCTATAGATCAAAGAAGTAGACATGAAGAATAAGTAATTAACAGATGTCCAGATCTTTTCCCTAGCTTCCCCTTCAGTAATCTTGCGAACAAATTGTGTGAACAAGGTTAGCATCTAAAGAAAGATTACAAGAAGTTAACAAGCCTGCATGCGGTGGGGGTGGCCATGACTCCGACCCCCATCTCAATGATTAACTGAGATTACTTCCTGTTTTCCCTTTAAAACTTTCATTACCAAGCAGAATCTTCGGAGATGGTTTTTGGGCGACACTGAGTCCACCATCTCCTCAGATTGCTGGCAATCTGATTAAAAGCAACTTCCTTTCTATCAACAACTGTCTCTTAGGTATTGATTTTTGAGCAGTGAGCAGCCAGACCTGAGTTCAGTAACAGCTATAAAGTTATAACCATTCTATAATTATTATTTAATTTTATTTAAGGAAGGCCTAAGGTTTTCCATTAGCTATCATTTACAAAATCAACTAATAAATTATAGTATATTATTTGTTGGAATAATTAGTTAACTAATTAATTCATTAAGTTATCAATTAATGTTTATCATAGAGCAAATAGAACTGCTTGTGAAAATAGCAAATAAAAATTAAAAACCATGGGGTTAAAAGTGAAGACATATGGAGAGTGCTCTTGATAGAACAGAAATGGTATTCTCATTTATGATAAGAGAAAAAATATTACTATCACTAGAATTCTTTTCCCTTAAATTTTTTAGACCAAGACTAAGGATTTTTTTTTTTTTTGTAAGCCACAGAAAAGTTTCCTCCAGGGGGTAAAAATAAATTTCAGAAAATAGACTTAGTGAAAAATTTGTGAGCTGTGAAAATTTTTACTTTTAAAAACACTTGACAATATTAATTCTAATTAGTGTCTGAATGTTTAAAAAGTAATTTTAAAACAACTTGCATATGTCTTTTACCATAATACTAAATACTTAGACATACATAGAGCTTTCTTTTTTAAAAACAATGTTGAATTACTTTTATTTCTGTAAGCAGTGTACCCTGTTGGCTCAATTTCAGTACATGTAGGGAAGCCTAGTAGTTTATCAAGCCAGAAAGAATGTGACAAAATTACCAAGAAGTTCAAGATTTCATCTGTTAACTTTTTATCATTATGTAGGGAAAAAAAAGTAATCACCAAATTTGTAAATACATTAAATACCAATTATATCTTTATATCTCTGTAAGTCTTCAGCTCTTCAAAGATTATTATACAAAAAGCATTATTATGTAATAAAAATCTATACTATATAATTTCTTATAGTTACTACATAATTAGTTTGTTCATTTATATTCCAGAAGTATTATATGAAAATAGTACTGTATGTAAATATTACCCTCTTCAGCCCCAAATTCCTTGAAATAATAAAAAAATGCACTTTTAGGAAGAAAATATTTGCATAGGAGCACTGGAGAAGAAACCTATCATCAGTGGAATAAATAGGAGATATGTATCACAGCCTGAAAAATCCAAGATAGAAAAAACATGCAGGTGCAAATCTGAAGACAAAACCAAAACATCTTCTGACTCCCCAATTCATTTTTTTTTCCTTTGTGCTCTTGTAGGTGTTTGAACTATAGATAATATAGGAAAATGCTGAAATCATACCTTTACAGCTGAACAGATTTTCACAAAATGAACTCACTCATGTAATCAGAACCCAGATGAAGAAACCCACTATTACCAGTATCCCAGCATATTTACTTGTGTCTCCCTCCAGTTACTACTCTCACCAGCAATAACTATTGCCCTTCTGGAAGTGAGATTGTGGTAACTCATTGTGGTTTACATTTGCTTGCATATGTTGCAGTTTTTCATATGCTTACTGGCCATTCTCTTTTGTGAAAACACAGTCAAATATTTGCCCATTCCTAAAAATGGGTTGGCCTGCCTAGGGATACATTATTTTCTCTTACTGTTTGTGACTTCATTTTTCACTCCCTTAATATGCCTTTTAATAAGCGGAGGTTTTAATTTCAATGAAGTTCAGTTTTTGGATAATGACGTTTCTGTCTTTTTAAAGAAAGATATTATTACTTCAAAGTGATGAAGATTTATTATCATCCAAGTAGTCACAATAGTCAATTCTAATCATTGTGATAACTTTAGTATCTGCTGCAATGTCATTTTTTATTTATGGTATTCATAGTATGTCTTTTCTCCCATTTTTTCTTGATTAATTTTCCCAGAGGTAAGTCAAATGTATTAATTGCTTAAAGAACCAATTTTTAGTTTAATTCATTTTCTCAAATGTTCATTTTCTATTCTATTTCATCAGTTTCTATTATTTTACTATATCTTTACTTCCACTTTCTTTGTGCTTAATTTGTTCTTCTTTCTTTGGTTTCATAAGCCAGAGCCTTTTATATTTGTATTCAAACTTTTATGATTTTTTATTTTACTCAGAAATATGAATTTTTCTCTGAACACTGGTTTAGTTGCATCTCACAAATGTTAAGGTATCTTAATTACATTATCACTGAATTCAAAATGGTTTCTAACTTGGCTTGTGATTTTTTTTCTTCGACCCATGGATATATAAAAATGTGTAACAATATCTTCGCATGTGGGGAATTTTAAGTTATCTTTCTATTAGTGAATTCTGAATTAATTCGATGTTCACTAACACTTAGTGAACATATCCTATATTATAATTCTCTGTGGTGTACCACTTTTTGATTCCTTTCTCATTTTTCTGTGGGTATACTTTAAAGGTATTTTTATAGTGGTTATCATGAGGATTACAATTAATATCTTAAATTTATAACAATTGATATTGAGTTGATATTATTAAATTAAATTCAGTAGCAAACAAAAATTGTTTCTATCCATCTTTGTTTTCTCCCCCTTTATACTGTTATTGTCACAACTTACATCTACATACACCGAATGTGCTGGTTAACATAGTATTGTAACTATTGTTTTATACATTTGCCCTTTAAATCATAAAGGAAGTAAATAGAAGATTTACAGGCTAAAAGTAAAATAATACTGGCTTTTATGTTTACCTATACTGTTATCTTTACCAGAGTTCTTTGTTTATCCATATGTCTTTGAGTTAGTTTATTATCTTTTGTTTCAGCCTGAAGGATTCTTTATAGCATTTCTTTTTTTTTTTCCTTTTTTTTTTTTTGGTATCACTCTAAGAGTGATCTCTTTAATGAGGCTTTTAATGGTAAAGAGAGGACGGATGGACAGGTAGAAATAATGAATGACTTTTACAGTTTTAATTTAATAAGTATTAATTTCCTTACAGAAAAGAGAGGATTTCTACCAATTAAATAATATTCTAATATGAAGAAAGATATACCTGCACACATATAACCTTATTCAACAAAGATCTTCTCTTTGGAGATACAGACTCATGAATAGGCCTAAACTGGCAGTACCTATGTTCATTTACTATGGGTAGATTTCCCATTTTACGAACAAACCTCTTATTTATGGCAAGAGGTTCAGAGTTTCAGAATGTCTTTAGGATGTATTTCCTGATACTGGGGCAGGGAGAGGGGGCAGAATTCCTCTGCTGTCCATCAAATCACCTCCCTGCAAGGCTGCAAGGCTTCTGCAGGGGCACTCTTCTACTCCAGAGCTACATTCGGATAAGACAACGTACACAGGCTAATCCCTGGGCATATGCCCTCTGACCTTATCAAACTACAATTTGCTTACTGTTCCTCAAATAAAATGTTCTAATCCCTATCTCTTTACCAATTCCCTGTAACATCCCCCTTTTTTTCCTCCCAGTTTCGCTAATCTGGAACCCTATATAAGCTTCTATCCAAATACTACCATTTCAGGGGCCAGGCAAAGTACCATCTTGCCACTGAAGGACAAAGTCCTCCCTGACTATTCTACCCTACAGTAAACCAGGTTCTGATCCTCTCTAGCCTTTATCAAGCATTTGGATCTAATGTTTTTGCTGCCTAATACCATTAAATTAGCTTTTCACAAGCTTTCACTTATCTTCCAATTAGACTGTAAGCTCCTTAAAGGAAGATTCCTGCATTGTTTTTCCTATTTCCACATGCACCCACATAGCAGATGCTCTACACATCTTGGTTTTGCAAAATAACATGGTCAATCCAAACGTAGAGTGTTCTTTACAGATTTTTCTACAATCAATCTATGGTCTTGTATAAACAGGGATTTTCTGCTACCCGATAGTTTTTTTTTCGTGTTTCGTTATCAGGACTCATCAGCTGACTCTGTGTCCCAGCCACAGGACTGTAGATGTTCATCCTGTGGGAACTCCACTTCAATATCATACACAAAATTTGGATCATCCTTCTTCTTCTGATTTTTCTCAAAAAGTTCATCCATGATGCTCTTCCTTTTGGCAAGTTCCTTGTCATCTAGTTTGTTCAGGTCTTCCTCAGGATCAATGGTTGTTTCCCGTTGAATTTGTTCCATTGTTTCTGCCAAACTCTGCCCCCACAAGTGACCTCGTAAAAAACTGAATAACTTCTCTAGCTGCTTCAGGGATACTTGTTCCAGGTAACCCTTGTGTCGTGGATTATTCTTTAATTGTTCAGCAGTTCTGCTGCAATCTGAATACTTTGAAAAGTTTCGGACTGGCATGACACGCTGGCGATTTTACCCTTTCATTTCATTCTCGTAGATTAAGATAATAGCTGGAGGCTGGAACCTGATTCCACATTTCTTGGCAGTGCACGTCATTCTGACATACACTTCACAGTAAATCAGAGGAAATCTGATGAAAATGTGTTAGTCACACAATGACTTCCTGCTCCACACTTCTTAAGAGCATGCTTGTACTGCTGTCAGTTTCAGGTAGCATCTTCCGACATCTTTCTTCTTTAATGCATCCATCCGTTTACCCAGCTCTTCCCCCTAGACATGAAAACTCTTCTCAGGGACCCGTGACCTGCGTGATCTGCCATGCCGCACCTAAAGTGTGCGGGCTCAGCCACCAGACAGACGACGCCTTCCCTACCCGCGAGCCACCAGGGCGAGACTAACTCTCACCCACGGAGAGGGACGCAAAACGCATCTCCAGCAGCTCAACGTCCGAAAGCTCCGTGAGGGGCTGTTCCACCGCAGCGCGCCCGGGAGCGCTTGACTTCGAGGCCAGGCGGAGCCCGGCGCTGCGGAAAGATGGGACCGCCGCAGCTCCGCAGGCGCGATCGCGGGCTGGATTCCGCCCCGGCACACACTCGGTAGCGGGGCTGGGAGCCGGGAGCTGGGCCGGGCGGTTCCCCGCACAACGTGGGGGTCTCCGCGTCAGGCCGCAGCCCAGGCGCACGCCACCTATAGCATTTCTTATAGGGCAAATCTACCAGTGAAAAACTCCCTTAGCTTTTGTTTATCTAGGACTATTCTAACTTCTCCTTCACATTTTATTGCACTTCGATTTATTGCATTTCACAAATGTTGCATTTTTTACAAATTGAAGGTTTGTGGCAACCCTGTATTGAGCAAGTCTATCAGTGCCAGTTTTCCAACAGCATTATTTTTAATTAAGGCACATATGTTTTTATGCTATTGCACACTTAGACTACAGTATACAGTAAAGTATATTGTATACAGTATATTGTAACTTTTATAGGCACTAGGAAACAAAAAATATTTGTGTGACTCGCTTTATTGTAATATTTGCTTTATTGTGATGGTCTGGAATTGAACGTGCGATATCTCTAAGCTATGCCTGTATAGGATTGTTGGTTGACAGATTTTTTTTCCCCTCAGCACTTTAAAAATATCATCCCACTCACTTCTGGCCTCTATTGTTACTGATAAGAAATATGCTGTTAATATTGAGGATCCCTTGTAAGTCATTTCATCAGTTTCTATTATTTTACTATATCTTTACTTCCACTTTCTTTATGCTTAATATGATGCTTTCAAGATTATAACCTTGTCTTCCACTTTTGAAAATTTGATTATAATGAGTCTTGGTGTGTGGATCTCTTTGAGTTTACTCTCTTGGAGTTCATTTAATTCCCTGAATGTGTAGATTTGTGTGTGTGTATTTGTGTGTATGTGTGTTGTGTGTCTGTCTGTATGTGTGTTTTAAATTAAATTCAGGGAGTTTTTTGCCATTATTTTTTCAAATATTCTTTCTATCCTTTTCTCTCTTTCCTGTTCTTCTAGGATTCCTATTACGTCTACGTTAGTATGTCTAATGGTGTTGTCCCCCCATGTCTCTTAGGCTCTGTTCATTTTTTCTCTATTCTTTTCCCTTTTTGCTTCTCAGACTAGGTAATTACAATTGCTCTGTCTCCAAGTTCTCTTACATTTTATACTGTCTGCTCAAATCTGCTACTGAACTCTTCTGGTGAATTTTTCGTTACTGTACTTTTCAGCTCCAGTATGTCTGTCTGTGTTTGTTGGTTTTTTTTTTTTTTTTAATTTTTATCTCTGTTGATATTCTCTATTTGTCATACATTGTTCTCTTGGTTTCCTTTAGCACTTTGTCTATGGTTTCCTTTAGCTCTTTAAGCATATTTAAGATAGTTGATTTAAGTCTTTGCCTAGTAAGTCAGTCCAATATCTGTGCTTGCTTAAAAACAATTTCTGTCAATTGTTTATGTGAATATGTTATACTTTCTTTTTTCTTTGCATGCTTATTTCTTTGTTGAAAACTTGCTATTTTGATATTAAAAGGAGGTAACTCTGGAAATACAATTATTCCCCTTCCTCAGTTTTCTTGTATTGCTTTCTATGGCCTGTAGATGTTTGTTTAGTGACTTTTCTAAAGTATTTTTGTAAAGTGTGTGTTCTTTGTCATGTTTGATCTCTCAAGTCTTTTCCTATTAGTGCTTAGCAGAATTTCCTTGAATGCCAGGAGCTCCCACCAATGCCCCCCCCCCAAAAAAAAAAGAAAAAAGAAAAAGAGAAAAAAAGAAAAAAGAAAAAAGAAAAGGAAAAGGAAAAAAAAAACCTCTCTCATAATCTTTGTAAATTTACTCTGTGCTGGGGGCGTGCCTTCAATTCTTAGCAAGGCTGTTTACAACTCTGCCTTACGTTTACTTCCTACATGCACTAAGCCTAGAGATCAGCCAGAGATGAAAATTTAGGGTCTCACAGGTCTTTTCTGAGCATGTGGTATGCCCTGGGCACGCCTGTCACTTTCTACATTCCCCAGAATGCATGGGTCTTAGCATGCCCTAATTTCCCAAAGAAACTCTCTCTCTAGCTTTTCCTCCAGCCTTTCAATGCTCTATAGCTTGTTTGAACTTTAATCTTTTGCCTTAGGCAACCTCAGTCTGTTCTTTGCTTTACAATGTTTTTAGAAATGCCTGCCACTTTTCTACCCTGAATGAGTTCTGAGTTAGGCAAAATGAAGACAGATGCCTTGCCAGAGAATCATTCAGGTGCATACAAACACAACTCTTTGATAATAAAGTCTGCTCTGCTCCCTACAGATACAGGAAACTGCTTCCCAGCCTGGGAATCCAGGTTGCTGTCTTCCAGACTACTGCAAAACCAGGGAGGCTGATGGAGCAATGGCAAGTAAAAGTACAATAACGCTTTCCAATTGTTTTTAAGTTGCTTTTTGCTTGATTAGTATTTGCTTGGTTGCTGTAAAGCTTTGACTGTTTCCCGTCTTACAAGATTTATTCTGATTGTTTTTGCTTGTTCTCTAGTTTCTGTGGAGACATGAGTACTAAATGTCACCTACTCTGCCATTTGCACTAAAGTCACTCACTGATTTTTTTTTTTTTTTTTTTTGGCACACGGGCTTAGTTGCTCCGCGGCATGTGGGATCTTCCTGGAGCTGGGATCGAACCCGTGACCTCTGCATTGGCAGGCCAATTCTTAACCACTGTGCCACCTAGGAAGCCCCCACTCACTGATTTTTAAAATTACACTTCTGTAGGACCCTGATGTATTAAAACTCTACTTCTTTAAATTGGAGAAATTTAGAATGTGAAAGAGGAAACAGAGTCCACAATCCCCTCATATGGCCACCCCTTTCTAGGATTTGCCTTTGGAAATGTTTCTTTTAAAAACTAAGTATTTTTGATAAACTGCTTGAAAATCAATGATATAAATCCATTTTGCAAAAAAGAAAATTGGGGTTCCAAGATGTGAAGTAACATCTTCTAACATCACAGATAGGAAAAGACAAACCTGAGACCCAAATCTAGGTATTTTGGCTTTTATGTTGTTCTTTCTACGATGCTTTTCTCTCACCTTCCCTCTAACTCACCCTTTAATCAAGAACTGTGACACCAGTGAGTTTCCATTTAATTTTGAAAATAAGAATATGCATGAAACAGAAAAAAGTGGAGAAAAATCAGTGAAATACTATTAAGGGAAGTTAGAAAAGTAACAGATCAATAAAATATTAAGCAAGTTGATAAGAATTAAGGTGAAGTAGTTTCAGAATAAAAAGTAAAGTGTGGCAGTATTGGACTAGTTTGTACATCCATGCTCTCTAACTTTTTATCTGGTGTATTTTCTAATGCCTAATTAATACTAACATTGAAACCTGAGTTTGCCTTAAAAGGCTGAAATAATGAAATTTTAGTTGCATACAATACCCCAAACTTGACTTTATATGAATTTTCTGTAATAGTCAAAAAGGTTCTACTTCTTCCTCCGACTAATGACACAGATTTCCAGTTCTCCATTTGGACTCATGAGGTTCTGTGCCTATAATGCTGTCCCCTCCCCACCTTCCTGTCCAACATTATAAGCTCTTTGAATTATATTTCTCTCAAGGAACTTCAACTTAATGCTGGGAAATTTTCCAAACCCAGTTATCTTGGCTTACTCTGAACTTTAGTTATATTATTAATATTTGTGCCATTTATTATTCTGTACAGACTATATGAGGCTCTTGCTCCATTATTTTACTTAACTTGACCATATCTGGTATCTTATAAACATTACTTACTGCCATGCTACTATCACTATTTTCCAGATAAGCCTCCACCAATTCAAGCAGCAAACTGATAACCAAATTACATAAAAGTAAAAAACTAAAAGTAAATTAAAAAACCCTAAAATCACAAATATAAGATATGTTTTCATATATGCATTTGATTATATTCCTGTAGGGTTTTTTTTTTCCAGCAAACTTGTTTTTTGGCCCATATCTTTATATACAGGCATAGAATTAGTACATCATTTCATAAATCTCATTGGAGCTAATAATTTAAGATACAAATACAAATATAATATGAGTTTCAAATTACTACAGCGAACTCTTAAGTGATTTTTACATTTATCCAAAAGCAATGGACTTCTCTTCAATATGCCAAGTAATCTTTATCATCTCCTCTAACTTTTCTGCTTGATAATCATTTCTCACATTACCTTAGTTCTCCACAAGTAACATGACATTATAAAGATTGTCTAAAAACATGTAAATGTGGAAGATATTCACATTTAAATTGATTCTGAGATTGTAATCATGCATTTTTCTAGGGATTCCATTGTCTACTTGAAACCAGAACTCCCTCAAAATAGCTTTGCAACTGCTATTCAATATTCATTCACTGGAAATGGTACAATGAGAACACCACATGATGAAACATTGTGCAGAAGGAACCAAATGTTCTATAACTCAGGAAGAAAAGTGAATCTTAAAAGATATGCACTAAATTAATGGGAGCATAAATTTTCAAAGATGTCTTTTAGCATTTTGTATGGCAGTGTCTCACATCACTACTTTAGAAATAATTCACAAAGTGCTAATGTTTATGGAATGTGAAAAAAGCAGGTGTTCTCTATGAATACTGGTCTTTACTGCTCTTATGCTAATTATAGAAATAAGCCCAGCTGCATTTATATTCATGTTTTACATTATAGTTTTTGGGAAATAATTTTTAATGTTTATATGATATAGATTACTAGCACTTACATGAAATGAGGTCCTTTTATTGTTTTGGAATTTGGAATTTGTCTGCCCTTAGAAATAAAAAGACTATTTTTTTAAGTATATAGGAGTCTATTGTTAACGCAACATGGAAATTAGGCTTTTTTTTTTTTTTAAATATTACCTAAGATTCAATTACATTTTAGGGGAAAAAAATGAATTCTACCAATTGGCCTAATGGGTTCTTTAATTTATATTTCTTTTGATAATTCTAGCGAGTCAAGACTTTTGGTTTCAGGAGTCAAATTTTTGATGGCCACTTGTGACCAGCCTTTTATTCTGATGAAAACCTTTTTGCTTGCTATTGTACAACTTAATTCAGTCCATTGCTCTAATAGAAATTAAACTTTTAGTTATAAATTGTCCTATCTGTTTTTATTACAAAGTATTGAAAAGTTGATGTATTTTAAAAACCAATTAACACAAGCAAAGAATTTGATGGTAGCTCAGCTACCACTAAAAACCAGATTCCTAAATCATTTAGGTATATTTCCAGATAACCAGCTTATGCTTTGATAGTTATTAATTTAATGATGAGAATGTAATGAGTCTAAAAAGTCCTGATATTCATAGATATTAAATGTTCTCATAATGTATTGATGCATCTTTTTCAATATGATTAAAACTCTTTTGCTAGTATTGTTGACATGTTATGATGCCCACAAGGCAGATTACATACACAGGTTTATTTATTTATTTTTTAAACAGTATTACAAATACAAAACAGGTCTTTTGTAATATCCAATCTAATATATTTGTCCGTAGAGCAGGTAAAGGTGATTATTGGGCCACATTTTGTTTGTCATTTCACTTTTGCAGAAATTTGGTTTATACAATACATGAAGACATTAAAAATGCATAGCAGCATTACAAATTTCAGAGAAAAATTTGAAATATAAGAATATAATTTACTTTGGTTACTAATAACTAAAAATCTTAACTATCTATTTAAAAGCCTGATGACCATAATTTATCATTCCATTATATTTCATGAAATTATAAATTAAATGTAAAGACATTAATCTTTGTTTTTAATTGGAGAAGGATGGGGTCAAATAAAGATAGCCTTAGCTTAAAAACAGATCCAAATTCAGTCCCTTTTTTTGAAAATCCCTTAGTGTGTTTAATGTAAGCAAGTAACTTAACTTCTATGAACCTCAGATTCAGCATTTCTAAGATAAGGATAATAATACCTAACAAATGATTGCTGTGAAGTTTAAAGGACATATATAGAAATTGTTTTGTTGATAGAGCAAGGTTTAAATTAAAATCATTGAAAGATGTTTGTTTTGCTTACTATAAATAATATATTGATTCAACTATCATTTTCAAATAACATTTCAAAATATTTTGGAAATCCTACTAAAAGTAATATAATTATTTCTAGTGACTATTTACTAAGTATTGGGAACTGTGCTAAACTAATACTTGCAGCAAACAGATCAGGTAGTTTTCATTAATTGCACATAATAAAAAATTTTAGCACAGGTTAGAGGGTTTAATTCAGTTGCTGAAAGTCCCAGAGCAATTGAGTGGTAGAGCCAAGATTTATGCTAAACTTTGGTTCAACATAAAATTGTGTTTAAGAATCAAACTACACAATAACTTTCTTGCATTTGGGCAGAAAACAGGATATCCTTATCTACATATAGTTGTGAAAAATGTTCTTATAAACAAAATTATTTACCTCTCATTAAAATGAAAAATAGGAAAGAAATTTAAAATCCAATCAGATATCATTACATATAGGTGTCCAATAATTCCAGAACAATTTGATGAAATGATAATTCTTAAAAAACTGAAATTCCTTGGCACTTTTGTCAAATATCAGTCAAATACCAATTGTGGGCCTGATTCTAAACGCTATTCTGTCCCATTAATTTCTATGCTTACCCTAAAAGCAATATCACATTATTTTGGTTACTTGAGGTTTATATTAAACCTTGAAATCAGATAATGTGAGTCCTCCAAATGTGTTCTTTCTGATAATTGTTATGTCTATTCTAGGCCCATTGTTCTTCATATAAATTTTAGGATCAGTTTGTCAATTTCTATCAAAAAATCCTGCCAGGACTGTGATTGAGATTGAAGCATATCCACAGATAAATTTGGGGAGAATTGATGACAATTTTGAGTCTTCTGAACTGTGAACACAGTGCTTTTTTTTCCCCATTTTTTAGATCTCCTTTGATTTCATTCATTAAATTTCGTAGTACAATGGGTACTGTACATACTTTATTATATTTCTGGCTATTTCAAGTTTTTCATTAATATTACGCACAGTACTTTTACTTCAATTTTCTCTTTTTTATTGCTAGTATATTAACAGTCTATTGATTTTTTTTTTTGTATACTTAGC
Organism: Hippopotamus amphibius kiboko; assembly: GCF_030028045.1. Lineage (NCBI taxonomy): Eukaryota > Metazoa > Chordata > Mammalia > Artiodactyla > Hippopotamidae > Hippopotamus > Hippopotamus amphibius. The sequence goes on along the minus strand of NC_080186.1, from coordinate 89,887,474 downwards.
CTATGATCATGTTAAACAACTCATTAGTTCTAGTTGCATTTTTGAGGGGTTTTCTAAATAGACAGTCTTATTAATAGAGGCTTATTTCTTCTTTATCCGTAAGTAAGCATTTAATTTCTTTATCTTATTACACCAGTTAAGTTTTTTAGTATACTGGTAAATAGAAATAGTGAAAGTAGATTTCACTGACTCATTCCCAAAATTACAGGGGAAGAATTAAGTTTTTATTGAAAAATATAATATGAACTTAAGTCCTTCTCTACATACTCTTTACCAGAATGAGAATGTTCTTGTCAAATCCTAATGTGCTGAGAGTTTGCAGGAAGAGTGGGTGTTGAATTGTTTCAATTACATTTATGTATATACAGTACTGAGATGATCATACTGTTTTGTTATGTTTAGTCAGTTTAGCCTGTTATTATGGTGACATTGATTGATTTCTCAAATACTCCAAACTTTTTATTTCTAGGATAAACTTACTTCATCATTGTAGTATTGTGCTATAATAAGAAATATATATTTTGGTCTTTGTCCATGGTTCCTGGACATAGCTCCTAAAACCCTTGCAATTTCCTGAGTGATAAGAGCTCTAGGGACAACTTTTGTTATGATCTTTAGTGTTTGTTCCTGGCTTCTGAAAGAGTTCCACAGAAATAAAAGTGAAATGGGTATCTTTTGTATTCCTAACAAGCCCCTTTCAATCACACCTGAGTTTATGTTAATGAAGCGAGTTTTGGAAAGTCCTTAGGTAAGAACAGGATGGGAGCTCTTTACCAGGGAGACCAATCATGGGATTAGAGGGTTGGAACTTTAAACCCCATCTCCTGATCTCTGGAGAGGGGAAAAGGGCTGGAGGTAGAATTGATCCCTAATGGCCAATGACTTAATCAATCCTGCTTATACAATAAAGCATCCATAAAAATCCCTAAACTACAGGGTTTGAGGAGCTTCCGGGTTGGTGAACGAGGAGGTGCTGGGAGAGTGGCGTGCCTGAAATAGGCATGGAAGCTCTGTGTCCCTTCCTCCATACCTGGACCTATGCATCTTTTACATCTGTCTGTTCCATCTGTTGTATCCTTTTATAATAAAGTGGCAATCGAGTAAGTAAACTGTTTTCCCAAGTTCTGTGAACCACTCTAGGAAATTACTGAACCTGAGGAGGGGGTCACAGGAATCTACAGTTCACAGCAAGCTGGTCAGAAGCACAGGTGATAACTCGGACTTGTGATTGGTAGCTGAAGTGGGGGCGGGGAGGGGCGGTCTTGTGGGACTGAGCCCTTAACTTGTGTTGGGGATCAAGGTGCGCTACCCCCGAATTTGCCATAATGGCATATTTATTATTTTGAATTAAAGTTACTTAACATGCAGGAATGACACTCTGACTTTCTGTCTCCTGAAAGCAGGAAATAAATTTCTAATGTGAAATGTGCACTCCCTGCACCTGGAAGTAAAAAGACACCCTTATTGCTAAACATAGGATATTTGGGGGAGCCTGTATAAACAGACCTTGTTACTTCTTTAATTTACTACTCCAAGTCCATAATCTGTTTAGATTCTTCACCAAATTGAGCACTCAAAACCTAAATTTCTTTGTCCTATCAATTCCTTACAAATTTATTATTTCTTTGTCTAAAAAGTATAAAAGCTGCCTGGTTTGGCCACTTCTTAGGTCCCATTTCTAAGAGACCTCTGCACATGTGAATTAAGATGATTGGTTTCTTTTTCTCCTGTTAACCTGTCTTGTGTTGATGTTATTATTAGTCCAGCCACAAGAACTCAAGTGGGATAGAGCGGGAAATTTTCCCCTCCCAGCACCTGTGAGATCTGATGCTATCTCCAGGTGGATGGTGTCAGAATATGGTTAAATTGTAGGATACCCACTTGGTGTCAGAGAATTGCTTGGTGTATCAGAAGATCCATACATTTTGTCAGAAGTGAAGTGGTGAGAGTAGTAGTAGTAGGTAAAGAAAAACAAAAGCTTTTTTGTTCCCTGTCACTCATAGCATGTTTTTCATTTATTTATAAATTCAGTTTGCTACAACTTTGTTAAAGGTTTTTGCATTTATGTTCCTGAGAGACACAGATGTGTAGTTTTCTTTTCTGGTAATAACTTTTTCTGATTTGAGTTTGGGGGTTATACTAGCCTCATAAAATGAGTTGGGAAGTATTCTTTCTACTTCTCTTTTCTGAATGAATGATTGTATTAGTGTTATTTCTTCTTAAATGTTGGGCAGAATTTTACTGTGATGCCTCTGTTCCTGGAGTTTCCTAGTTGGAAAATTTTAAACTATGAATTTAATATCTTTAGTATATATTCAACTATTCCAGTTATTTCCCTCTTCATAAGTGAGTTTTAGTACTTAATATTTATAGAATCTGTTGTGATCTCTCATTTATTTCAAACATTGTTAATTTATATCATTATTTTTCTCTTGATAAGTCTTGTTATCATTTCATCAATTTTTTAATCTTTTCCAAGTCCCAGAATTATATTTCATTGATTTTTTTTTTTGCTTTTTGCTTCTCTGTTCTCAATTTTATTGCTTTCTAATTTTATCTGTATTATTTTCTTCATTGTACCTGCTTTGGAACTATCCTTCTATACCACTAATAATATTCCTTACTCTAAAACCCACTTTGTATGATGTTAAAATAGCCACATCAGCTTTTCTGGTTACTCTTTTCGTGACTTGACATTCTTGATCCTTTTATTCTCAAATGGCCTGTGACAACAATAAACAATTATAATTAATTTACAACCAGGTGTCATATACTTTTTCTTCCTCATATTTTATTTTTATGTCACTATTTATAATATAGTCTTTCCCACTGATTGTTAGCATCTTTTTGTTACAATTTTCCGTAGATATGTGGACATTTTTTTATCTATTTGTCAACCAGTCTGTATTTACGTCAGACTGCATGTTTATTGCCTTATAGTGATTTCTGATATCAGAAGGAAATAACTGACATTTTTATAATAGTGAATTTTCCCATCCACAAAGATAACGCAGTTTTCCATTTATGTATCTAACCTTTATTTTATATTATTGAATATGTTATTTTTTTTTCTATAAAGTCTAATTTTAGTTAGGTTTATTTTATGTATTTCATAATTTTGTGCCATTTTAAATTCTATCCCATTCATTTACATAGTTTATTTGTTGTTCTTGTAAAAATCCGTTATTAGTTGTAGCATATTATTTCCATATCTTATAAACTTTATAAAATTTCTTATAATTTCACAGAATTTATCCATACTATTTCTTGGATTTTTCTATGTAAAAGTGGCAATGGTCTATTTTATTAAGTTTCACTTACTATGCATTTCATTTTTTTTTCTTTTCTTAAGTACTATCTAGAACTCACATTACAATGTTAAATAGAAATGCTGTTAGTGGACATCTTTTCTTGTTCTTGGTATTAAATTGCATTCATTGTTCTAATACTTCACAGCCTTTTTGGTAGATATATTTTACCCAGTTAAGAAAGCTTCCATTTTTGTCCTAGGTAAAAATGATTTCTTTTATCCTATTTTGAAGAGTTGTTCAAATTTATTCAATTCTATTTTTGCATCTATTAATGTTATGTGGGTTTATTTTTTGTAATTTATCTGTTCCAATGAGTAGATTTTCCAGTGTTAAGCCATATTTGAATTTTTGAGATAAATTTTAGGTCATAATATAAATCTTTTTGTTAGATTTTATTTGCTTATTATTGTTATTATTATTTAGATATTTAGTATCCAAGTTAATGGTGAGATTAGCTTTTAATTTTTCTTTTCTTCACAATCTCTATGACTTATAATTTTGCTATCAAATCCTAACATTAATTGATCTCTTTTTATACTGTTTGTTTACATTATGAACACATTATCTTTATATCTGATGATAAACTCTTTTGTTTTCTTTGTTCTTGTTTTTAAGAGCTCTAATTCTCTCCAAATTAATGATAATCACTAGTTTAGTCTTATATAGTCACTTCTATAATTTTTAATTTCTTATATGTTTATCAATTTATTTGCCCAATCCTTAGTTCTGGGAAGATACTATGATTGACAAATTTTATAAAGCATCATATGATTTTGGATGAGAGATGAAAGCAGTTCTTCCCCAAAATAGGGCACATGTCCCAGAAAGAATAAATAAGGAGAACTGAGCCAAATAATTGTTATTCCTTACAGAGGCACAGGTTAGCTTCATTAACAATTGCACAACACAACCTTGAAAATAGGCTGTGGTATGTGTGCTCGTGTTAACCTCATCTTCTACCTAGTATTATCCTCTATGTGTCTACATGTCTACTCTTTTAGAACATAAATTGTCCTGAAATTTTCTCTCCTTTTACCTACTAATTAATAATCCCCCTCTGAAACATTCATAAAAAAGAAAAAATAGTAAAGACTTGACTCACAGCTTTTGCTAAAGGCAGAGGGGAACTCAGAGGTATAAAATAGTGAGATAGAAAGAAATTTTTCTTATTTAATGAATACTTATCCATTGAGTTTTATCTACCAATCACTTGTCTGTTAGGCTAACCATTGGCTATTGCTACTACATAAAAATATGCAGAGCATCCTGGATATCTTCTTCTAGATAGTTATTTTTTCTTGAATGATTGTAATAAATTGATATAGAGATATGGAACAGTAAACACAAAAGTAGATGTTTAAAAGCTTTCCCAGCTTACTCCAAATCCTAATTTGACCTCTCACCTTAAGGAGAATAATGGAAATAGAGTGGCTACAACATTCAAACATTTTGCTGGTTAATTTTTTAAATTTTACTTCAAAACATTTTTCATTTCCATCTTTCAAATTCCAAAGTTGACTTTGAAAAAAAATTATTTTTCAGTTTTTATTTAAAGAATTATTAAAATATATTGAGTGATGCAATTTATATGACATAGCTTTAATAACCATTTATTCATAATGTAAAATCGTCTAGATGCAAACAGGGTGCTAAATTAGAAGAATTAAAAATCTGTTGGAGTTTCCAAGGTTTCAGTTATTCAGTTGGATGAATCAATCTGAACTATATAAAGACTTTAATCTGTTAGCACTACTACCGATGAAATAAGATCCAATTCATAGATCTGACTTGAATTCCCTATAAAAAAAAAAGTCTTCTTTTTGCCATGAGGTGGCTAAGCCATGGACTATAAGCTGGTATCTCTGCAGATCATCAGGTAGAGAAGCCAACAAATGAAGCCTAAGCTAAGAATGAACCCCAGAGAGAAAATTAGAGAAATTAAACAAAAGATAGAATTAAAATAGAGGTAAAAAAAGAGACTTGGAATGATTCTTGACTATGCAAATAGAACATGATGGGACAATTCACTGATGTGATAAAGAGCTGAGAAGTCATTCACAGTGGAGCTCTACAGTGGTAAGAATTCAATTTTTTGTTTGTTTTTTTTAATTTTACACTGTGCTTTAATAAATTTTGCATATTTTTAGGCTAAGTTACATAGGGGCTCAGAAGAAGCCTTCCCCAAATTCATCACTTTTGTATAAGAATTATTTTGAACTAAAGGCAATTGAGACCCTGCAGATTCAAGAGAAAATACTGCCCCTCCCTTAACTGCCTAGAAGAGCTTAAACCTGGAAGTTTTCCCAGAAAAGTGTTATTACCAGAGATAAATTTTATGTAAGTGGCACCATCTGTATGGCAGGACAAACATTCTAATTACTAAACATCTGCTCTTTTTTTTTTTTTTAATCATCCTGTGAATGACTCTCTTGTCCTTGGAAGCCCCGCCTCCTACCCCATTCCTTAGCTCAGGATGGCATAAATATACTTCATTTCACCTTTCTGTCCCACGTATGTGGGATTCCCCTACATATAAAATTAAAATTGATTTTCTCCTGTTAATCTGTCTCACATCAATTTAATTCTTAGACAAGCCAGAAGAACCTAGGAAGGTAGAGGAAAGCTTTCTTCCTCCTCAACAGTTTTTTTTTTAAATATGGAAAAAAATTGATTTTAGGGAATTGCTTAAAAGAAGCTTTTATGTATCACATAGGAAATATGATAGCATTTGAAGAAATAAAGAATTGCACTCATTTTGATAATAATAATAATTATAATAAACTTTAGGATTAAACCAGTGGTGAGTTGTTAATAAGAATTAGACATTTCTGACACTGTGAGTGCATGACTTCTCTGTAGCTCTTGTTGAGGAGGAAAAATAGTATTCCCTCTATCCTTCTAGGTTCTTGGCTGAGACACTCTGTGGAAAAAAAAAAGGACAGAATAACAGGAGGGAAACAAACAAAAGTTTAATAACATGTATACCTTTTATATGATGGGAGAGACCCAGGAAAGCTGAGTAATTCCCTAAAATAGCTCAAGCCATCACCTTAAGTATCATTGATGCTGAAAACTTGGCCTCTGTGCACCAGTGCTAAATTGAATCTCGGAGACAGAGTTTTGGGTACAGTAGAAAAGAATACCTTTACTGCTTTGCCAGGCAAAGGGGGACACTACAGGCTTGTGTCCCTCAAAACTGTGTGTCCATACTTGGAGGGATTTGGTGAGTTTTATAGCAATGGTTCAAGTGTTGGGTTGCTGATAAGGATCAGGGTATATGCAGGGCCTCAGGTGGTCTCTTGAAGAGCTTCTCTGGTTCCTTTAATCTGGAATGAAGAATGCTGCCATCTTCCATTTGTTGGGGGTTTTAGTTCTGTAAAAAGCTCAAAGATATTTCTGTGTGTATCCCTTGAGATGGAACCAGGACCCTGCCTCAAGGCTGCACTATTGTTTCTTGACTGCTCCTCCCTTGTCTCTGCATCTCCTTCCTTCCCTGATTAGCAACTGTTTGAATCTGCCCTTTGGAACTTAGGGGAGGTCATGGAGACTGGAGCTTATTCCCTACAAACAAGAAATGCGGGACACAGAAAAGCCTCCGTACCCAGGAGACGCACAGGGTCCTGCTAGGTTTCACCATCTCAAGCTAAAGATAAAAGAAGGTGTTGTAGGGGCCTGGGAGGCCAGTAGGTGGTTTATCAGGAAAAGCACAGCAAGCAAGGATATGGTTGTTATGCAGATATAAGTCTCTGACTTCTCCAGTGATCAAAGTTTCTGGAGGATTGAGTCTTCCTTCTCTTCCTGGTACAGCGAGGGAGACAGTCTTATGAATGGAGATTTCCTTTATAAATTTAAATGTCTCTTTCAAAAGGGTAACTTAAAGTTAGTTTTCAGAGCTTTTCCTATGTCTGCTGTTTCTTAAAAATAAGCAGCCTAAAATACTCCTCATGCAAAGAGGCATCTTTTGGGGTGGCAAATTCTGCTCCCTTTTACTCTTAATGCCATGTAAGTTCTTTTGTATATTTTTGATTAAATCTTGTCCTCATAGCCTTCAACAGATAAAAATCACACTTCACTACTTTCCTTAAATTTTCCATTTAGTTCTCTGCCTGTCATTTTTAGGCTATGCCCTACTTATTTCATAGAGGAAATAAAGATTTTCAAGAATAAACTTCAATTTTTAACTTTTCGCCCTGATATACTTCTGTTTTTTCCCACCATTTTCAAGCAATAGTTCTTAACCTTCTGATAAAAGTGAACACTTCCCATCATTATTAATGACCTGAAGCACTCTGATTATATTCTAAAATATTATTTCAATGTCTTTTAGTGCTACCATTTGCTGTTTTCCAGAAGCTAAAAGCATACTCAGCTTTCTTCACCATTTTTGAAAAACTCTCCTCCAACTCTGTGTCAAAGGAGGCTGGAGAGTGGGGTGCAGAGAATTATCACAAGAGCATGGGTTTTGAATCCAGATACACCAAAGATTAAGTTGCATCTCTATCCCATTCTTATACTGGAACACCATAAAGGTACCTAAACTTCCTGATCCTTAGCTTATCAATTTATAAAGTGGGTTAACATCTAACTTTGTATTTCTGTTTGGATTGAAATCCTCTACATGAAAATCCTAGTACCTGGCATTGCAAAGGTGCTCAATAAATGAAAACTTGTATTATCTATATATTAACTTTATAGCCTCATAGATACTATTAAAAGAAAGATGAGATAATCCACTCTTTCCTTGTCCCTGCCCCATTTGGCCTATGAAAGCCTTCCATTTGTACAACTGCTCAGGATTCTTTCTACTTGCTAAATGTGATGCTTGGCAATACATGAATCATTTAATGAAGCCAATTAGATTTTCAAATTTACTCAGTTGAATTTCATTTTTTTAACAGTACAATCCTCTTTTCTCTTCTTCCTGGGTAGAGAGACCTCTGGTTCTACTCTTCTGGTAGCAGGATGCAGCCTGTGACTCAGAACATGATAAGGCTTACTTCCTGCCCCTCCCCCAGGAGTAGATATCTTTTGCTTCTATGGCTTCCCAGTCATTGCTTGGGCTTTAGGTCCTGGGATTAGGTTGTTTTCCTAACTCTCTGTCATAAATTTGTCAAATTAATGATTGTTAGGTGAAACACAGGGTTCTGGATGGTTCAACAACAGCCCCAATGAGAAACTGAAATAGAGAAGTTTATTACTTACTGGTCCTGGAGGAAGTATCTGCATATCTCAAGGAGGCACATGCCTTTATTAAGGTCTGGTATGCAGTGCTTTGGGGTTTCTGGGCTAAGGCCACATTGGTCAACTCAAACCCTAAAAGTGGGGTTTTGATAAGTCCCACAGGGGTCTTATCTAAGTGTGCATAATGGGAAGGCATTAAGAGGCAAGAGAGACTGTCAATCACAACGTGTATTGGGTTAAGTCCTAAGAACTTACATTTACTTGTGACTCTGCAGGCTGCTATCTAGGGCACGTGCTTGCATGAAGGGCTAGTGTCAGCAGACATAGGAAGAGCTCTGAAAACTGACTTTAAGTTACCCTTTTGAAAGAGACATTTAAATTTATAAAGGAAATCTCCATTCATAAGACTGTCTCCCTCGCTGTACCAGGTCACTTGGACAAACAAAATGGAAACAGAGGCAGTAATGCCATCGAGTAGCTTAGCTATACTCACAACACTCTCCTTCAGTTTGTCTTTCACTTTTGTAACAGAAAGGTCTAGGAATGGCATTGTTTTTGTGCTTGTGGACGACCTGAGATGGTTCTGAAGGGGAGCATAATATACTACCCCAAAATATACTTCTTTGGCATAAGAATTATTTTAGGCTGATTATTTTTAAGAAATAGCAGACATAGGAAAAGCTCTGAAAACTGAGTAGAAGTTACCCTTTTGTAAGAGACATTCACATTTATAAGGGAAATCTCCATTTGTAAGGGTGTTTCCCTCTCTATCCCAGAAAGAGAAGGGTGACCTTAATCTCTAGAAATCTATCAAGGAAGAAGGCAGTGACTTATATCTACATAACAACCATATCCTTGTTCATTGTGCTTTTCCTGGTAATCCCCCTAACTGGCCATCTCTCCCTCAAATCTTCTTTTATCTTTAGCTGGAGATGGTATTAAAGGTGATGTCTTGGGTCATTTTAGGGAGTTACTCAGTTTTCCTGGGTCTCACCTATGCAAAAGGAAATATAGATGTTACTAAATTCTGTTTTATTTTTCTCCTGTTAGTCTGTCTTTTATTACAGGGGGGTCTCAGCCAAGAGCCTAGAAGGAGGAGAAAAAATCATTTTCTCTCCCCCACAAAACCTTCTGTTATCTTATATTAGACATTCTAATATTGCCCCACAGGCCCTTGAAGCTCAGTTTATTTTTAAACTATTTCTTCTCTCTTCTTTAAATTGGATAATTTTTATTGATCTAAATTCATGTTCACTAACTCTTTTCCTGATTCTCCTCAGCTACTGCACAGGAAGATAGGCTGAGCAGCATAATATATACTTTCTTTCTGAAGTGCTGACGCCAAATATTTTCCTTAGTATTTATTAATGGCTGTTGCTTTTTCAAAAGGTAGAATGTTTATATCCAAGGTAAGGTCATCATTCTAGTATCATATGATCAAGCCACTTTTTATGTTTTTGCTGCATACACTAGCAATGTCAACCTCTTGTTTGAGTCCTTTTCTTTATAACTTTTTTCTTCACTTTTTTATTGAATTACTTCAGTATATTTTCATATTTTCTAAAGCTACTTCAAGTTTTTTTCAAAACCTTTGGGTATTGGTGAGTCAAAGACACATTTCTTTTATGTCATCAGAGAGACTAGCTTATATATTGGGTTTACATAATTTTCAGGTAAGGAGAAAATCATGGCATTTATACTCTAGAACACTAGCTCAGTTTATTCATAATTCCTGGGTCTAAACATGATCAGTAATTTTTGTGGCTCCCCTATTACTTCCCCCTCTACCCACAATGTACAATGGTAAATTATACGTTTGGCATTAGCCTTCTAATCTCCATGGTGTTTACCTCAAAGTTATTTTTTAAGCTTACTTTTAAGATCCCTCTCTCAGATGCTAATGTCTGTTAATCTTGTTGTACATTAAAGAATTGTTCTGGTCCTTTTTCCAAAGAGTTCCTGGGAGATAACCCCTAAATACTTGGAATTTTTTGAGTGATAGGAGAATGTTGTTTAGGGGGGGATCTTCACCACATCTGAGTCTCCGCTAATGGATGGCTTAGGATGGAGGCTGGTCAGGCCAGAGAGACCAAACATGTGTGAGCCAGATGATATCAACCTAAATTCTTCCAGAGAGGAGGGAGCCTGGAGACTGAGTTTAGTCACATGGCCAATGATTCAACCAGTCGTAACAAAAAAATAAAATCCTAAAAAACTGAGACAGAAAGGGGGCAGGGCACAACCTTTAAAAAAATGACATAGTCATTGAGGACACGACATAAACTGGTTAGAACCAACTAGGTTCAACATATCAGAAGATTCGACTTCCAGTGGACTTTAAGCCTCATTATACGCTCATTATAATACATCAGCAAGCTATATAACATAACCACAGGTGCCATAACAGTTCCAAGACTAGCCATAAAAGGCCAAAAATTGGGCAGTGACACAATTCCTGGAAATCTTTGTCCCTTCCCCAAAATAGTTGGAATAATTCTCCCACTCATTAACCTGTGAAATTACCCACCCCTGTTAAAAAACTGACAACCCTGTACCCTGGGGCCTCTCAACTTTTGAGATGGCCCAAACTCTGTCTATGGAGTATGTATCTCCCTGAATAAACCTTCTTTCACTTTACTATGGCTCATTCTTGAATTCTGTCCTGCACAAAGCCAAGAATCCACACTTGGCAGTCTATCCCAGGGACTCACCTGAGACTTGGGATGCGACCATCCTCTCTGGCCCCACTTCCCTGCAGCAAAATCTCTGGATGCTGAAGTTTGGGTGAACTTCCTGAGTAGTGAAACATCAATGTGCTGGGCAGGTGACACATCCTGATGCCACAAGGAGAGGGTATGAAGCTCTCTGTTTCCAGACCCTCCCAATGTATGTTTTCATTTGGATAGTGCTGATTTGTATTGTTTAAACTATACCTGTAATCACGAACATAGCACTTTGCTGAGTTCTGTGAGTTATTCTAGCAAATTATGAAACCTGGAGGGGTTGTGGGAACTCCTGAATTTGTTCCTGGTTTGTCAGAAATGTGAGTAGCTTGGGGACCCTCAAACGTGTGGCTGGCATCTGAAGTGAGGACAGTCTGTTCAGGACTGTGTCCTTAATTTGTGAAGTCTGCACTAAATCCAGGTTGTTGGTATCAGAATCACCTTGCAGTATTATAATCTGTTAGGTATTTTAATAATGATTAAATTTTTCTGAAAAGATATGTTGCTTAGTCCACATTCTACTCTTTATATATGTGAAAGTCATATTTTTTAGCCACTAATTATGACTTATGAGAATTAAATGAAAAAAATATATGTACTTAAGGCAGGTGCAATGTTTGGCATCGAATACACATTCAATGAATGGAGAACTTTTTTATTTTTATAAGTGATTAGCAAAAATTAGGGCTTTCAAGATATCAATCCCCATTTCCTTTGGAAACATGGAAGATTGACAGTATTGACAACAACATAGCAGATTATTTCACTCACCTATTTGCAAAAGGTTAAGCTGATCCGAATTTAGAGCTTTGAATTCATTGGAGTCTTATACTCTAATCACTTGCATGTGTTATAAATTTAAATGAGAAATTATGGAAGTGAATAAAATGAGGTATTTTTTAGTTTGGTAAAGCTGATGAAATTGAAATATGTTATTCTCAATAAAACTCTGAGTGCAGGAAAAGAATGAGGAAAACAGAAATCACCATTAACACATATAGCAATGATTGCCATGAGGTAGATCTGATGGTTGCTAAAATTAGTGCACAGAAATTTAAGCAGAAGCAGAATGCTTGCATGTTCATAAAGATCTCTCCCATTAGGCATATTACTAGATGCAAAGTGGGACTGGAGATTAGATCCTGGAAGAGAGGCTGGTCGAAAAATTGGTGAAGTTTCAATAAATTCTGTTATTTACTTAATATATTACGTCAAAATTAATTTCCTAGTTTTCATCATTGTTCTATGATTATTTAAGGTGTTAACATGAGGAGAAGATGGATGAGGGGTATGCAGGAACTTTATATTACATTTGCAACATTGCGTAGTTGTAAAATTCTCTCAACTATAAACATTTTTTAAAAGCATAACTTATTACTGGTTGCCAGGGTCTTGTGCCGGTGGAAGAGGATTGACTCCAAAGGGAACAAGGGAAATTTTGGGAGTGATGACACTGGTATATATAAACCAATTGTGATTTGGTTGCAGAACTACATTCATTTTTTAAAGTCCATCACACTACTTAGGCTGAATTTTTGTATGTAAATTATAACAATAAAAAACATAATAGTTTGCTAGTATATTATGCATTAAAAGATATGTTTTTTTAATGTTGCTAGAATAAATTTGTAGTTTGCAAAAACATTCTATTTCTAGATTGTTTCACTTGGTGAAATGCCATTTTAATCTATTCAGCATAAGAATTCTATAAATATAGTATAAATACATACTGAGCTAATATATTACAGGTTAATTAAATATAGATTCAGAGAAGATGTCAACAAAGGCCTTATTTTTTCACATTCTGTGCCAGGAGGGTGTCTAATACCCACAAATTAACTTTATTTATTTAATTCTAATATTGTAATAACAAAAATAGCTTTCATTTATAGCACTGTCACTATGAATCAGGCATTGCACTTAACCAGCTGATATGGAATATGTTATTTAAATGTCAGAACAATTATAAGAGATAGATATTATCATTGCTTCTAATTTAGGCATTAGCAAACTAAAGTTTACAGAAATTGAGTAAATTAACAAATGCACCCAACTAGGTGTGTGCTGGAGTCGAGGTCCAAACCAGAGTCTAAGACTTCACTCCTAAAGCGGTATTATAATGGTCAAATTATGGGTTTCCTTTTGTACTGTAGTTTAAAATATGTGACAATTTGTGGTTCTGTTTCTATCAATCAGGCTTACTTACACATTTGTCTTATCCTCACATAGCACAATATTTCAAAGTATTTTCTAAAAGAATAGGACCCAAGATCTTTCTTTTTTTTTTCTGAGTATCTATTAAATCTAAAAACTAGAACTGAAGAGAGAAGCAATCAATTAAGCTTTAATTTATCTTGTTTTCTAGCAAATGAATCTCTAAGCACAAAACCATAACTGGCTTATTAAACCTATTATCATTTGATTAGAAAATAACATTTGGGATTAAGGGACACTTCAGGATGTAAGCAGCATGTTCAAACAGCCACAAGATTTGAGCTTCTTTTTTTCCTAGAATCCTGGCTTCAATAATGTCTGACCTCATATACAATATTTATATCTCAGTCTTTAAATAAGGAAATATATTTAACTAACACTGGGGAAAGGGATAAATTTATGTGAAAACATATTTGGGGCTAAAATCACAACTTTTGAGAGTTTCAAAGCCAAGACAAAAAAAATAACCTAACTCATCATGTTAACAAATTCAAGTGTATTCAATGCCTCGTTTTACCTTCCCCATTTAGCAAAACTTTTCTCCATTCCTCTTCTTAAATCCATTTAGGCATTTTTAGTACTGTTTATTTAACATTTATTGAATGCTAGAAACCTTTAAGACTAGTGTAAAGCTCAGACTGTTTCCAAATATCTTAAGATAATAATGTACTATCTACGCAAACACATGTATACTTAGTACTTAAAAATAAAATCCATAAACTATATTAGATTATAAAACTTCAAGTACTGATTATAAAACTTCAAGTATTGATGTTCTTTTCTTAAGGAGTATGAGGTAAATTAGGGCAGTCAGACCCATTTCTAAATATTATTCAAGGCATGTTTTTACTCAAGCATTATTTTTGTTGCTATGCAAATGAGTAATGTTCTATAATAGATTTTATTATATGATGGATTCTTATTTTGATCAATATATGCTGTTCCACTCTGCATACAATATGAAAATAATGTATCTATTACAATGTAATTAGTATAGCATGTTAGTTAAGAAACTCAAGTTCTAGCTACTTTTACCCTCAATTATAACTTTACTTTTCTATAAAACTTTACTTTCCCTTGCAGCTAAGATTCCATGGTTCAGATCTATAATAATTCACTTGCAAAAACCTCGACCCTATTATCCCTTTGTCTGCCACATTCATCTAACAAAATTCCAACTCAAGTTATACCCAATTATCTGCCTATTTCATGCCTACACTTAAAGAAGCTTATAGAGGCTGGAACAGATCTCTTAACTGATGAACTTGTCTCATGCTTCATGGTGAAAATGGACAATCAAACATTCCTGCTGCAATGAAAGCTAACCTGTCCACTATACACTAAGTCCAATTCCCTTTTATTTTCTCTAGACTGCTGGTTAAACAGGTATCTCTGTTCTTTGGTGTATCCAACACCCTTTCACCTTGCCCATTTAGCAAAATTCTTCTATGTCCCTTTTGTTAAATTCAATAGTCAGTTCTCTCAAGAACATCTAATTTCTTCATTCACACTTTTTTGATCCTTTTGTAGACCATCTCCAAACCTTTACTTCCAATATTTCTGTGTCATTGTGCAGTAGTTTTTCTTGTAAAAAAAAAAAGTTCATTGGTTTCCTTTCTGAAAAATCTAGCTTGACAATACTTCCTTTTCATTGATGTGCTAATCTATTTATGTTTAATGTAATTTCTGATGGATTAAGTTAAAATGGACTGCCTTAAACTTTTTTTCTATTTGCTTCATCTGTTCTTTGACATTTTTTTCTTTCTTTTTTGACTTCTTTTGAATTGTTCAACATTTTTATTATTTCAATTTCTCCTTCATTATAATTTATGATTTTTATTCTACTTTTAGTGGTAATCATAGACTTACTACAGTCTATCTCAATTTGGCCATTTATTAACCAATGCTACAAACTATTACTTAATCCAACCTAAATAATTCCCCTACTCTTTTCACAATTAATGTCATAAATTATACTGATACATATTAATAAACCTCACAGGACGTTATTAACTTTTAGGTTGCTTAAGTTAATACTCACTTATTCACTTATTATTACTCTAATTTTCCCCTCTATTAAGGATTTTCATTTCATAATTGAAAAAAACTGAAAAACAGGTAGCAAGATAACACAACTATTCTGAATCTTGGAATTCAAAGCCAATTTTCTGGATACAGAGTAATCTAATAAATTCCTGTGTTAAAATGTTCTTGGGATTTGTTTTAACCAGGCATGATGAGATACACAGACATAGAAATCACTGTGATGAAGGCAGAAGTTTTTACTCACAGTTCCTTAGAGGCAGGAGGCATGGCATACCATACAGGGCCACATGAGGAAGTACCAGGGTTGGTCACAATGCAGAGGAAGGAGGGGGAAAATGTGGACCAGAGTCTTTATGTTGGTCTCCTTGGAAGGAATGGGCCCGACAGGCTAAGCAGGTTTAGGATTGGTTAGTTTAAGTAATTTTAGCAGGCTCCGGAGTATAGAGCCTGCCTTGAGTTATCTGGTATGTGTGC
Organism: Hippopotamus amphibius kiboko; assembly: GCF_030028045.1. NCBI lineage: Eukaryota > Metazoa > Chordata > Mammalia > Artiodactyla > Hippopotamidae > Hippopotamus > Hippopotamus amphibius. The sequence continues at coordinate 89,871,525 of NC_080186.1, read as the reverse complement.
CTGGGTGATTAGGTCAGAGAATATTGGCAGGGAGTGTAGAACCCTATGAGGGCCCAGTAAAGGGGTAGTTGGGGGATATGGGCTTTGGATTGCTTGGTTTGCATAAAAAGGCATACTTAGGAGAGTAATTTGCTAGCTCTGGAAGGGGAGGTCTCTCATGGGTCAGCAAGGCCCCAAGAAGTGGAAGATAAAGTACATAAAATAAAAAGAAAACATCAAGAACATCTAATTTCTTAATACATAATTAATATAACCATTTGTACCATGCATAATATCTTGTTACTCTAAATGGATAGATCCAATTATCTTTAAACCAATGTAAGTAATATACACTGCTCTGTGTAAAGCTTCAAAATACAATGCTATCCAAGGTCTTCAATCATAATTCTGTGGTTGGGAAATTTAACCAAGCACAGAGCTAGGAGATACTTGGATATTTGACTTGAGCCATCTAAGTGTGAAGGAACAAAGAAAAATAGAAAATATACCTTCTCCAGATGAGAGATTCTTGAGCCTCTTGCTTTTTACGCTATGTGAAAAAAGACCAGAAAAGACATGTGAATTCACTTCTCCATGAACAGTGATTACCAGCTATTGACTGGGACATAGTCTTTCTCCAGTGCTTTTTTTATTATTCTTCTGCAGAAGCATATGGACAGGATGTTGGAAGGAGGATGGGAGAACCAGACAAAGTTCTTAACCTCTTTCCCTGAAGTCACTGGAGCCATTCCTAATAAACTCAGTTTATTCTCTACCCTAATTCTATGCACTTAAACTTCTTGACGGTAGTAGAGGCTCAAGAAAACCTCCCACTGCTCTGTTGGCTGAGAAACTAGATTAGTGCTTCTGCCTTCTTTGCAGAGCCCTTTCTTGCTCAGTTGGCACCAAATATGGCGTTGTTCTGTACTACCCAGAAACAGTATTCTTAGGTGTGGAATAAGTTGCCTCCAGAACACAAAGAGGTCTAATAAGATTGTGCTTCCTTATTCCTAGGAGGGGTTGAAAGAAGTAACAATTGCCTTTTACTTTGGATTGGGATTTACTGTCACACTCCTAACAACTGAACCTCTGAAAACATTACTGAAGAGGAAAGTCTTTGAATCTTATAGGATTTATTGCCCACCACTGGTGTGTATCTTGCCTTCCATGATCTCCAGAATACTAGGCACAAATTTGCCCTCCTGGGTCATCATGCCATCATTAGTACATTGGATCAATGTGATATTCTGTAGTATGACTAGATGGTTCAGATCTCTTTGTACATTATTTTGGTAGACAGTGGGAGACAGCGGGCAAGCAAGAGGAGGCTGGTACTCTACAGGCTTCGTTAATTGACTCTAGCAAGGATACGATATCTGACAGGGTGAAAGATAAAGCTTCTATTTAGTTCACTTGTGATAGTCCATAGTCATTCTCCAAGAATGACTATTCAGTTTCTGTACGGACAACCGAGTGAATTAAATGGCTATGTGAAGAATGATAGGGACTCTCCCCTTGCATCCTTTAGATCTTTAAGGGTAGCCTATTCTCTACAGCTCCCCTGAAATAAAAAGTTATTCTGCATTTACCATCCTGGCCAAGAGTGGAACGCTGGTAGTTTCAGATGCTAAAACATGAGGAGGTAGATACCGCTGTAGGCCAAGGACTCTGTACAGGGGTTACTCCAGCAGCCAATTATGTGACTCTGATTGTATACTCAGACAACAGGGAAATAATAACCAGGTAGTTCTACGGAGTCACTGGACTCACTATAAGAAGAATTTTAGACACAAATTCATTTATACCCTTGTATCCACCTATTGCACCTATAAACTGAAGGACTATGATGATTCAAGTATCCATGTGTCAATGCCAATTCAGAACCTGTGTTCAAAATGCTTGAGTATTCTTCTTTCCAATACAAATGTATAAATTTTAATTCACCAAATTTTCCCTATTTTTACAATAAGTGTAAAGGTCGCTCACATCCTTCCCATCCCAAAGGAAGTAGATTATCATCTAGTTTAGCTACACTGGTTTAGCTACAAATTAGTCAAACAAAACATCTTTGCATACTAAAGGTGACCAATTAGTGTCAACTATCTCAGCATTTATTTATTTACTTTAAGCTCTTTATTGGACTATAATTGCTTTACACTGCTGTGCCAGTTTCTGCTGTACAACAGTGAATCAGCTGTATTTATACATATATCCCCATATCCCTTCCCTCCCATGACTCCTTCCCACTCTCCCTATGCCACCCCACTAAGTTATCACAAATCATTGAGTTGATCTCCCTGTCTTATGCAGCAGCTTCCCACTATCTATTTTACATTTGGTAGTGTATATATGTCAATGCTACTCTCTTACTTCGCTCCAGCTTCCCCTTCACCCCTCACCCCGTGTCCTCAAGTCTGTTCTCTGCATCTGCATCTTTATTCTTGCCCTGTCACTGGGTTCATTAGTACCATTTTCTTAGAGTCCACATACATGAGTTAGCATATGGTATTTGTTTTTCTCTTTCTGGCTTACTCCACTCTGTATGACAGACTCTGAGTCCATCCACCTCACTACAAATAACTCAATTTCATTCCCTTCTATGGCTGAGTAATATTTCATTGTATATATATGTGCCACATCTTCTTTATCCATTCATCTGTTGATGGGCATTTAGGTTGCTTCCATGTCCTGGCTATTGTAAATAGTGCTGCAGTGAACATTATGGTACATGTTTCTTTTGGGATTATGGTTTTCTCTGGGTATATGCCCAGTAGTGGGATTACTGGGTCATATGGTAGTTCTATTTTTAGTTTTTTAAGGAACCTTCAACCTGTTCTCCATAGTGGCTGTACCAACTTACATTCCCACCAACAGTGCAGGAGAGTTCCCTTTTCTCCACACCCTCACCAGCATTTATTGTTTCTAGATTTTTTGATGCTGGCCATTCTGACTGGTGTGAGGTGATACCTCATTGTGGCTTTGACTTGCATTTCTCTAATGATTAGTGATATAGAGCATCTTTTCATGTGTTTGTTAGCCATCTGCATATCTTCTTTGGAGAAATGTCTATTTAGGTCTTCCGCCCTTTTGTGGATTGGGTTATTTGCTTTTTTGATACTAAGCTGCATGAGCTGCTTGTATATTTTGGAGATTAATTGTTTGTCAGTTGCTTCATTGGCAAATATTTTCTCCCATTCTGAGGGTTGTCTTCTTATCTTGTTTATGGTTTCTTTTGCTGTGCAAAAGCTTTTAAGTTTCATTAGGTCCCATTTGTTTATTCTTGATTTTATTCCCATTATTCTAGGAGGTGGGTCAAATAGGATCTTGCTTTGATTTATGTCATAGAGTGTTCTGCCTATGTTTTCCTCTGAGAGTTTTATAGTGTCTGGCTTTACATTTAGGTCTTTAATCCATTTTGAGTTTATTTTTGTGTGTGGTGTTAGGAAGTGTTCTAATTTCATTCTTTTAGATGTTGCTGTCCAATTTTCCCAGCACCACTTATTGAAGAGGCTGTCTCTTTTCCAGTGTATATTCTTACCTCCTTTGTCAAAGATAAGGTGCCCATATGTGCATGGGTTTATCTCTGGGCTCTCGATTCTGTTCCATTGATCTTCCTTTCTATTTTTGTGCCAGTACCATACTGTCTTGATCACTGTAGCCTTGTAGTATAGTTTGAAGTCAGGAAACCTGATTCCACCAACTCTGTCTTTCCTTCTCAAGATTTGGCTATTCGGGGCTTTTGCATTTCCATACAAATTGTAGGATTTCCTGTTCTAGTTCCGTGAAAAATGCTGTTGGTAATTTGATAGGGATTGTGTTGAATCTGTAAATTGCTTTGGGTAGTATAGTCATTTTCACAATGTTGATTCTTCCAATCCAAGAACGTGGTATGTCCCTCCATCTGTTTGTATCATCTTTGATTTCTTTCATCAGTGTCTTATAGTTTTCTGCATACAGGCCTTTTGCCTCCTTAGGCAGGTTTATTCAGCATTCATTTATTTTCACACAATTAACTGACTCTAAATTTTCTATGCCCTTCTTTTGCTCCTGATTTTTCCATGCATTTTTTGCTGATAAAACTTCCATATCTGATTTATGCTCTTTCAAGTGCGTATTCTCTGAAAGATTCTGCCCCAGTTTATATTAGTGCAGTTTACAGTAAGGTATAATTGAAGTTTACCTATTTTATTTGATAGTTGTATATTTCAAAAGGTGCACACTTGTCTAAATTAATAAAGCAGTTTCCTAGTTTTCCTTGCCTCCTTTTCAATGTTCTTCTCCAGTTCTTTATCTAGTTTGCTAAGGGAAAAGATACAAAAAATGATTTCCGCAACTCATGAAATCATTCATGCTGCAAGTGGCTGTTGATCATCCATATGGTTTGTGAGCTATGTAAGCTTTGGGAAATATTAAGATCTCTTTAAATGTAATATATGACAAGTGTTGACTATATACCATATTTGATTGACTTTAGGACATGCAATTTTTACATTTTAAACCACAGAAATTGGAATTAATTTTACATGGTATGACATCTTAAAATTGCTGTTAGTCAACTCACATTTGTCATTTATTTTGTGGAAAAATATATTAAAACCCTCTAGAGTTTGATTCAGTGAAATGCAGTACAAGATGCTTATAACAATTAAGATTTTTTTGTTGTTATTTTGTTATGTTGTTAAGGCAAATTCAAGTAACTTAAAGCAAGAAAAAAACTCGTTGATACTCAGTAGTGAAAGCTCAGGTGTAGGATCATTAGATACAGCTTTCTCTCGTAGTTCAAATGATATATAACAAGGGCCAATGTTCTCTCCATCTTTTACCTCTGCTTTCCTAACATAGGCTTACTCTTCAGAATACATATGGTATCTCCTTGTCCCCTGCCACATACACACACCATATCCAATTTACATTGTGACTTCAGGATTTTCCTATATTATATAAAAAATTGTCAAAGTCCTCAAATCTTCATAGCACAATACTGAGAGTAAGATACTCAGATGCTTTTTCACAGAAATTGGAATAAATGTCACCTTGCTTATCTTTTAACTTGAATAGCTTGCTTCCCCTTCCTGGTTCAATTTATTATGGCTAGGGGAATGGAATGCATTGAATCCACTCATACAAAATTTAATGAATTTATTAATTCATTTATTTTATCCCCATTACTCTTTTGAAAAAATTCTAATCAAGGTTACCAAGTACCAAGTACTAGATGGCCAAATGATAGCTAATTTACAGTCCTCATCTTTTTTTAATATTCAACCTAATTCCTCAAAGTTTATTACTCCTTCTAAAAATAACTGTTCATGAATTTTCAAGGCAAAACACTCTCCTAGTTGTCTTCCTATCATACTAGATGCTTCTACTCATGCTCAATGAATGTTTTGCTTTCACAAAAAGAAATCCAAATCACAGCTTTTGCACATTTTTCTAACTGTTTGGAGAGTCTTAATGCTAAGTCTGTGATCCTCTCTGCCCTCCATTTTTGCTTATTTTATAGATGGTTTCATGTACTACCACAGCTTTAAATATTCTCTCAGCACGAATGAATCCCAAATGTATGCAACCATGCCTGACCTCACTCTTGAACTGCAGATTGATATATTCAATAGCTGATGTGACAAATTTACTTTGGAAATAGCCATGTTTCAAACTCAATATTACAAAAATTTAACTCTGTTTTCACCACCTAAAATCTGCTCTTATGCCCAGTATTACCCCTTCCAGTAAGTGATATCAACATTCATTCATTTGCTCAAGGGCAGAATCCCACATTGGACTAATGTGCAAATCCTGTTGGCTGTAAAATCAAAATATATTCCAAATGCAACTATAAGTCACTGCTTGCCTAGAATCCACTTTAGTAAAAGTCATCACCTCTACTTGGATAATGTCAATTGATCACTCTCTGAACAACTTCTAGAGTGTATTCTAAAAGAGCAGCCAGAGTAACCATTTTAGAGTATATATGTCAGATTATGTCACTTTTCTGTTTAAAATCACCCAGTGGCTTTCTAATCACATTTAGAATAAATCTTAAGTAATTACTATAGCATACAAGGAATTATGTGATCTGCATGCTTTCTTAGTACTAACCTTTATTTCCTATGCTCTAATCATACTGACATCCTTGCTTTTTCTTGAAAATTCTCAGGTTACTCCTACCATAAGGCTTTGCAGTTGCTGTTTCTTCTGTTTGGAAAATGTGTGCATCCCCAGACACTTCTACTGATTTTTTCTTTAACAACATTCAATTTCTGCCCCACCTCAGAAAAGCTTCCCCTCACAATTCTAATAATGTACTGTTTTATTTTTCTTTATCACACCTATCATGGCCTATCATTACATTGTAGAGGTATTATTCACTTGTTTATAAACCCATTGAGTAAAACTTAGGACATGAGGGAAGGAACTTTCTTCCTTTTGTGCAATTCTCTATCCTCAGCACTTAGATATATGTATGCCACATAATAGGCACCAAATAAATATTTGTTGATTTGTCAGTTGAATATATGGTACTTATTATTATATTCCAGGTTAATTAAAATGTTGTTTTAATTAATTCTTACAGTAACCTGTAGGTAAGATATCTATCTGGTATAACTGCAATATTGTTGGAGCTCAAGTAATTTTTTCCCTGTGTCGTTAAATAAGGCAGCTGTTATTATCTCCGCCATTTACAGATACACCATTATGGTCACCTGAAAGGAAAGGGGAAGGGAAGTTACAGTTTTTGACTACCATGTAAAAGTATGAGGCACAAGAACCATAAGAAGCTGGTATAATCATTTATAGCTAATAAAATAATAAAACCATGATTTAATTACAGATCTTTCTGTAACTAACAATTCTTCTTCTATCTTTCCATGATTCTTTGTAACTGAACCACTTTTTTTATTTTTATTTTTTTTACTTTTATTGAGATATAATTGACATACAAAAAACTGCATATATTTAAAGTGTACGATGTGATATTTCCTTTCTTATTAGTAATGTATATATGGCAATCTCAATCTCACAGCTGAATCACTTTCATTACAGGACATTGTCTGCTTTTAAATGGTCTAACATCTGTTAAAATAAAATGTCAGTTTTGTGGAAGTATATACTTAACCGCCTACTTAATATTTGGAAGGAGGAATGTGGAAGCTCTCCTGCATGTCTATCACTCTCACTGAAGCAGTTTATCTGGAAGCTGTGAAATAGTTTTGTCTGGCTATTTCAAGAATGTCATTTTAATTATATCCCTTATCAATTTATGAAGAAATATTAGATCCTTCATTAATATTCTGTTTGTCTTGTGCTTGTTTCTGATTTGAAAGGGTTAGGATGTGTAATGTAAGTTGAGTTGTGCATTATATTAAGGTTCTTCTTGGGCTGACTACTGCAAGCATTTCATTAGCGTAAAAGTAAAGTTGTAAATTTCCTTGATTAGACCATCTTGGGATATGAATTTTTAACACAACAGGTCTATTTAATAGAAAGTTCATATGATCTTCATCACAGGTCACAAAGAGTCTACCCAGGTGAACTGTATATCTACACAGTGATTTTACTGTGAATATGCTTGTGCTGTGAAAGAGAAAGGTGAGGGTGGAGGGTAACTGATAAACAGAGATCAGATTTCCTGTACAGTGGAAGTAATTCATTAAAAAGATTAAAGAGTCATATGGTGTAAGTTTACTACAATAACATGTTAATTTAGAGTTCAAACTATTTCATATTTTCCTTTACACAATGAAAATTTGTATGCCATTAAATTTCCAAATATTTGAGCATTTGTTGGTTATCTTACATTTTCCACTTCTAATTAAATTCTACTGTGGTAGGAGAATGTACTCTGTATTATTTCAGTATTTAAAAATTGATTTAGATGCTTTTAAGGTGTAGATTATAGTCCACCTTTGTAAATAAACCATGAGCACTTGAAAAGCACGTGTATTCTGCCATTTTTGAGGCAGTGTTTTATAAACATCAATTACTGTTCTTAAGATCTATGTCTTCGCTAATTTTTCATCCACTTGTTTTATCAATTGCTGAGGAAGGTGTTAAAATCTCCAGCTATGGTTGAAGTGTTGTCTGTTTTTCTCTTTATTTCTGTCGATTATTGCTTTAGAATTTTGAAGCTCTACTTTTCTGTATCTGTTTTTTACTCATCCTGTTTGCCTTTTTTGCTTTAAGTATATTTATAACCCCACTTTAATTTCTCTGTTGGTGGTGTAATTTTTCTTCTAGAGATTAAAACTGACACCTTTAGCTTTTGACAGTCTACTTATAGGAAATAAAGTAATACTTCACATAAAATATAGTTATTTAGTAAATTAACAGTCTCATATACTCATTCATCCCTTTTGTTATAGTTACATGTATTACATCTAAATATATCACAAACCCCACAAGACAAAGTTGTGATTTTGGTTTTATATAGTTTTATAAATGAATTAAGAGGGATGATGCCAAAAAAAATAATCATTTGTCTTTATCCATATAGTTTTTCCAGTGCTTTTTAAATTTTCTTCAGAGGACCTGTTTTTCCATTTGCTATAATTTCCCCTTAGCCTGAAGCAATTCCTTTAGAAATTCTTTAGCACAGGTCTTCTGGCTACAAATTCTCCTACTTTCCTTTTTCTAAAAATGCTATATTTCACCTTTCATCTTGAATTATATTTTTGCTGGAGATAGAATTCTGAGTTAAACATTTGTTTGTGTTCTTGTTTCTTTGTTTCTATCAAAATGATAGAAACATTCTCCTCCAGCTTCCTTAGCACATGATGAGAGGTCAGTCTTTGATCATATCCCTATTTTTTTGTATGTGATGTGTCATTTTTCTTTTTCTGCTTCCAGATTTTTTTTTCTTCACCTTCAATTTGATTGTGCTGTGCCTCAGCATGGGTGTCTTTGTGTTTATTTTGCTTGGAGTTCTACTTATAAGAACATGTCATCTGCATAATTTCCCTGTCTACTATATCAAGTACAATGTTAAATAGAAATGGTGAGAACAAATACCATTGTCTTGTTTCGGATCTTAGGGAAAGTTCGTAGTCTTTACTGTTAAGTATGATGTTAGCTGTGGGATTTTCATAGGTACCTTTAATCAGGTCAAGGAAATTCTTTTCCATTCTTAATTTGTTGAGTTTTACCTTGAAAGAGTGTTAAATTTTGCAAATACTTTTTCCAGTATCTCTTTATCTTGTACTTTTTCTAAACATTTATTGGGCCTTGCAGCTTTTTCTTCTGTCTAGCATATTCTCGGCCACTTTGGTACATATGAACTGGTATGGTTATCCAGGTTACTAGTAGTCAATTGTCAACTATATTTATAGATGAATCTGTTTCAAATTTAGTTAGATCATTGATTAAAACTTAATCATTTTCATTATTTACACAGCTCAAGTTATGGCTTAATGGGGCCTTTTTGATAGAGAACTGCCAATCTCCCTTAAATCACAATGCAGCAACTACACAAGGTTGCAACCTCATTTTGGGAAGCTTGAGAGAAGGCTGGCTTATTCAGAGCATTGCCAGAGGATTTTAAAAGACATCCAGTTTACTATTCAATTTACTTGGAGAATATGTATACCTTTGTAAGGCTGTTCTTATGGAATTCATAGTTTAAATAGCCTATTGGTGACTTTTTTTAAAATTAATTAATTCATTTATTTTATTGGCTGTGTTGGGTCTTTTTTGCTGTGCATGGGCTTTCTTTTTTTTTTAGTTGCAGTGAGTGGGGGCTACTCTTCGTTGTGATGCGTGGGCTCCTCATTGCCGTGGCTTCTCAGTGCAGAGCACGGGCACTAGGTGCGTGGGCTTCAGTAGTTGCAGCACATGGGCTCAATAGTTGTGGCTCACAGGCTCTAGAGTGCAGGCTCAGTAGTTGTGGCGCATGGACTTAGTTGCTCCGCGGCATGTGGAACCTTCCTGGAGCAGGGATCAAATCCGTGTCCCCTGCATTGGCAGGCAGATTCTCAACCACTGCGCCACCTAGGAAGCCCTCCATTTGTGACTTTTTATTTCCCACCACTTTTTCATTTTTCACCAGCTAAATTTTCTTTTTCTTGTAGTTCTCAGATTAAATGCCATTACCTCAAATAGTCCATATTCCAACAGTGCTTGAATAAAGATGGCAAGTCAACATGCCCCCTCTCTGTGTCTATTCCTTTGTCATTCTGTGGAACTGTCTTTCTCAATTATTGGCTTCCTCGCGGTTGCTTTATACTTTAGATGGTAACGCTCTTGGGAAATAGTCATTTCAGTTAAGGGGCACCCATTCTGGAAAGGTAGTTTGTACACCTCCATGTCCTCCTTGCATTTTTGCTGTATCCTGGCAGAGCTATTTCTCATAGCTTGTGTTTTGGAATTGTACCCATAACTCAGCTTGACTGAAAATAGAATTTTCCTTTTTTGTTTTACACTGATACTTCTTATGAGATTCAGGGAGAAAAATAAGGTTTAAATTTAATTCAGTATCATTTTGATAATTCATACATTTTCATACTGGGTTTTAATGCTCTTGTATTCCAAACAATGACACCTGTATACAGCTAACTTTTATAAACATTCAATAAATAATAATATAATGCCTTAAAATATATACTACAAGGAATATCACATAAAACCTATGTGCTAATTTTAAATTCAATGAAAAGTAAACTTATAATTTGAATATTTTCATAACAATATTATTTCTTGATCTCAATTAAAAATGGCTGGCTTTATTAAATATATCATAGTGATGAATAACAGTTTCTTTTAGTTTTACACTTAAGAATATAAGTGTTTCTATGCCTTTAAAGTAATGGAGTTCAAGAGAGTGACCTTACAAAACCTCACTTAACACTTACCAAAGAATATGGTCATAAACCACTTTGAAAGTAACCTCCATTATCCATTTTAGCAAGTTTTAGTGTTCTGGATACAACGCCCAGTTTTTCAAGCTTTCAGCTTATTCATCATACTGTCATGTAGAACTTTATCAAAGGTTTCTCTCAAGGAAGTTAAAAGGACTTATTCCATGTGCACTCTGATAAAACATTTCATTTCCCATCTCAGTGAGAGAAAGTTGACAAGTAAGTCACAAGAAATTATATATTAATCTATGACAATTATTTTATACGAGTGATTAAATTGGTATTTTTCTCAATTTATTTATTTGTAAGATATATATGTAATGTATTGTCATATATACTTATAAAACAAACAAAATGATTCAATAACTTACTTCTAGTTCAAGTTATTAACACATATGTACATAGTATTCACATAGTGACAAAATTTCATCACAGTTGATGCTGAAGATATAAAACATTCGAGTAAGGTGTTTTTTAAATAAAATATTTGGGTAATAACACATTATATTTTTATGTATTTTAGATTTATGTCATTATCCTGATTTATGTATATACATTTTTTTTTTTATGGTATAGAAACTATTGGCTATTTAGAATGCAGTTTTTCTGACAGGTTGATATCTCATATTAAACTCCATGATTAGGATCTAAGTAAAATATTTCCATTAAAGATTGAATATAAAAGACACAGAGAAGCCTGCTACAATATCATGAATCATCTGAAAGGCCTGATATCAAGCTCCTTTACTGAGTCCTGTGTGAGGCACAATTTCCTTGCAGATAATCACTCCTCAGAGTGGCTATGCACCTGAACCCTGGAGGCAGGTAGCCTGGATCCAATTCCAGATCTGCCACTGAAGGAATGCACAGCCTTGACCAAACTTCAGCCTCTCAGAACCTCAGACTCCCCATATGCAAATAGAAATAATAAAAATTGTTTCCTCACAAAGCTGTTGCAGTTTTTTAAGCTACAATGAATTGTCACAGCTGAACATACCCATGTAACCAGCACCTTAATCATGAAACATAACATTTCCTGGCTCCAGATGTTCTCTTCATGTTCCTTTCCTGTCACTATGTTTTAAAGCAACTGCCATCTTCATGTCTAATAGGGTAGATTAGCTTTGTCTGCTTTGTACCTCTTGTCAATAGAGTTATGCAGGGTGTGCTATTTTGTATCTGGCATCTTTTCCTTAATAATATGTTCTGAGATTCATCTGTTGCAAGTAATTGTAATTATTTCATGAAGAAACTCTAGAAATTGGGAGAGAGGGGTAGGGAGTTTAGAATCAGCCTGTCAGAATCAGCCTGACATCTTAAGTAGTAGGTGTGAGAGTTAAGAATATAGACGTTGACTTTGGGTTGAGGAATTTTTGATAGGTACTATAGTGGGATTTTGGAGGTAAGAGCAAGAATAAAATGTATTAGGAAGTTTTTCTCTGAGAAAAATAAAACCATAATAGAGAGGTCAATAACCTTTGAGTTATTATCAGTTGCTATCACCAGATCTTCCTCATGGTAAATAGTAATAATTATAAAAGAGCAAAAACTACTGGCAGATTTGATAAATGCTGCTATACTTACATATGTGTAAGTTCAGTATTATCTGATCGAGGAATAAATTATATTTAATAGCTCTATTAAAGCTGATCTGCTCAGTCACTGATAAAGATGCCTTAAATAGGGATATTAATTAGCACATAAAGAAACCACCACCATTATGATCTGTAGTTTGCTAAAATATCTTCTTTGTAGTCCAAATCTCCTCTTCCATTCTGTATACAAATAAACAGAAATTAGAGTGGCCACAACTACAAAGAGCTGAGATCAGTTTAGGAAAAATAGGAACACTCATTTACAATCTTTGCTTTTATCCAGGAGACAGTGTCAGATTTTTACAGAATGTGTAGAAGAATGGTCTTTTGCAGAGATGAATTTTCTGGGGTTGTGGTTATGTGCCAGGAAAATATTAAGAGTAAACAAAAGTTTTATGATAATATATAGTTAATTCAATTGCATCCTTTGCACAGGCATTTATAAAACATTATGTTATAAGCTCTGCATTAGGCACTAGAGATACAAAGGGAAAAGGCAGATACTGAGAGCCTGAAGTTTCATGCAGATATAAGTAAAGGTAAATGACTACAGACGATCTAAGTGGTAACTTAGAGATGTGCAGACGAGCCATAGGAGTGGTACCTAATCTTGACTAGGAAGAGGTGATCCATTGGCAAGGAGGCTTGCTAGAGTTGGGAAAATCTGGAAGTGAAGAGACATGAGAGAGGGAGGTCAGAATATTTCAGACATACAGTGATGTATGGCTTGTATACCTGCTCCACGGAGCATAAGCGAGGAGTAGTGAGAAAAAAGGCTGGAGACACCAGTCAAGATCAGATCATGGGGGTGCTCTATGCCATCGCAAGAAACTGATCTACTTTTCCAAAGGCACTGAGGAGCCTTGGAAAGATCTTTAAAGAGAGTGACATAATTAGTGTTGTGTTAGAAATATCAAACAGATTAGGAGAGAGCCACTTTAAAATGACAAAGAGAAATCTATAGCTTATTTACATAGTCCACATAAAGTATTAGAAAGCCCAATCCACTCTGGTGGCAGTACATTCAGAACCCAGGCAAGAATAAGCAGGTTAAAGAGTTCATTTCAACTGAACTATATTACGTTAAAAAGCAAAAGTTCAGCTGAATAACTTTGAAGATCTAATTGACTTTATTAGGTGATTCATGAATCAGGCAGCATTCCATCTAACAACTAGAAGAGCCCTCTGAGGGATTGTACAAAATGGAAGGTTTTTATAGGAAAAGGGATAGGGAATGGGAGCTATTAACAAAAGAAAAGAAAGGATTATCTTTACCCATGGTGTATTTATTGGATTGACGCAAGAAAAAGACAAGAGGCAAAGTTGGTAACGGTATTAAGTGATGAATGGAGTAAAGAATAGATCATAAGAATTAAATTTCTGCGCAAAAGGCTGGATATATTGATAAGGCGGGAGGAAAAAATTAGCTGAAAACAGTGAGAGTAAATTTGAAAGACAGAACATGTGGTCAAGATCGGATGATGATGATATTGAGGGGCCAGTGATGGAAATCATTCGTGTAAGAAAACTAGAGACAAAAGAGCTACAATGTGAAAACAGAAAAAATGACTGTATAAGGTTTATACATGGACCATTCACATATATGGTGAAGTCATGCGAGAGAATGCCAGGGGAGATTCTAATTATCAAGGTTTAAAGGGGATAAATAAGAAGCTTGGTAAATAAAGAGAGTGCAGAGTGATACTGGATAGGCTGAACAGGTACCAGGAGCTTTTAAAGAAGGTAGATATTTATATAGGATGAAAGCAGTAGTGGAAAGCTATGGAAAAGTCAATCCCCACTTGAGCTAAGTAGAGAATGGTAGAGTGAACACTCAAGAAGAATTCAGGACTAGACTAATATTAGAGGAAATTTAGATTATAGTTAAAGACAAGAGATTGCTGGAGAATGTTGTTGAGGATGTGTGGGGGTTGTTGCCCATGGAATGGAGATTTTGCAAAGAATAGTGGGAAATAATAGAAAGAGGAATTTGGATGGGCCTAGGAAGAGAAAGAAAACACTGAAAAGCATGGAAGTTAGACTAAGTCAAGAGATCGCGTACCCCAGATTTGACTTCTAATTTGGGCAGTCACCAAGAAACTAAGTAGATGCAAACATCTAATACATGATGAAATTTATTAGTCTAAATTTCTCAGTGGATATTAGTAATTTTTTTCAAGCACTAGTGGAGATGTCAACTGGAGTTTTTAAATAACCAGCACAGTTCAACACTCTGGAATCTTTACTGAGGACAACAAAAGAAATCTTAAGAAATTGTTATGATCCTTCCAAAGAAGATCCTGGCCCTTTTGGGAAAAGTTAGTTATTTGTTTAGAAGTGCACTTGAATGAGAAATAACAGCTGCTTCAGGGCTGCAGTGAAATATCAGTTTCTTTGTAGGCAGTTAGCTAGAGCAAGGTTTCATTCTGCTGTAAATGAGGTCTAATCATTCCATTATGAAGACCAGCAGCCTCTAATAGAGAAGAGAAATCAGTCCTGTAGCCCTTCTTCACGTGGCCTTAAGATTCTGGAAAAGCTACTGAGAGTCGAGACAAACCACTTTTTACACAAAAGCAATGAGGTGCGTTAAAAGGAAATTTGTTGGAAAATCTGACTTAAAGATTGATGCCCAACTTTTTCTAGAAATGGCTGAAAATATAATATTTAAGGAACAGTAAATGGCACACCTATGAAGTGTAAAAGAGAAAACAGTCTATGGCTTACTATACATTGGAAATAACAGAGGGTTTGGAGTAAAGCAAACCTGGATTAAACCTCACAAGTGTGACATATCTGCTCACTGATACACGAACATTTATGTAGCATCTTGAATTTTTCAGTTACATGTAAAATAGAAGGAATAAAATTATTCTGCAAAAGGTGCCTATCAGTTTGTCTGAAATATTATAGGACTCAGTGCATTTTAAGTATCCTCTAAAATTGGATTGCAAAATAACCAATGATATATAGCTTAACATGTTACAATATCACAATCCACTAACAAAATTCATATCACAGTTTTATAGTTTCTAATTTTTTGTGTGTGATAAACTAAAAATTTGAAGAACTATTTTCATTATTAGCCTGTTCTTTAGATAGACTTCTTTAGGATGATTTTGACAAAGTTCTTTGAAGACATTTTTGAGGACTTGATGAATTAGAGATGCTTATATTTTTCACCCATTTAAAAAATAATTATGAAATAATTATAGATTCACAGGAAGTTGCAAAGATAGTATAATAAGGTTCTGTGTAACTTTTATCCAGGTTCTTCCAATGGTTATATCTTATATAATTATAGTATAGTATCAAAACTAAGAAACTGACATTGGTACAATGGGTGTATATAGTTCTATGCCATTTTATCGTGTGTGTAGATTCATGTAACCACCAGAGCAAACAAGCTACACAACCACTGCATCAGCACAAAGATCACCTCATGCTACCTCTTTATTTGTCAAATCCTGTGCTTACTATCCTCAATCCCTGGGAACCCCTAACATGTATTCCATCTCTGTATTACCATTTTGAAAAGACATATCAATGGAATTAAGCAGGTTGTGGCCTTTTGAGATTGGCTTTTTTGCTCAACAGAATGGCCTTGAAATGTATCTAGATTGTTGCATATACCAATAATTCATTCATTTTTATTCCTGAGTAGTAGTCCATGGTATAAATGTACCACCATTTGTTAAACCATTCACCTACTGAGGGACATTTTGGATGTTTCCAGTTTCTGGCTATTACAAAAAAAACTGCTATAAACAACTGTCTACACGTTTTTGTGTGGGCATAAGTTTCCACTTTCTAGATAAACACCCAAGAATGCAATCGGTGAGTTGTAAGGTAAGTGCATGTTTCATATGTGTATGTGTGTATATATATATATATATTTTAAAAGAAACTGACAAACTATTTTCCAGGGTGGCTGTATCATTTTACATCCTCACAATGTATAAGAAATCCAATTTCCCTGTAACCTTGCCAGTATTTGATATTATAGCTATTTTATTTTTACTTTTAGCCACTCTGATGATTTATAGTAGTATCCCTTCATGGTTTTAAGTTACCTTTCCCTGAGGGTAATGGTGTTTAACATCTTTTCATCTACTAATTTTCCATCTATACCTCTTTGGTGAAATATTTCTTCTTGCCCTTTGACCATTTTGTAACTGGATTGTTTACTTCTATTTTTCTGTTGAGTTTTGAATACTCTTCATATATTTTTAGATATGAGTCTTTCATCAGATATGGGGCTGGCAAATATTTTTCCCAGTCTCTAGCTTTTTTAAAAAAAATCCTTTCAATAAGATCTTTTGCAGAGCAAAAGATTTTAATTCTGATGAAGTCCAATTTAACAATATTCTTTTTTTTCCCATATGGATTGTGGATTTAGTACCATTCATTTTCTGTTTTTTTTTAATGAATTGATAACAAGGTCTTCATTTGTATGATACAGATCAATTTCCATAAAATTTGCTGAGCAACGTTTATTTTACCATTACGTGTAAAAGTGTAGTTGTCCCTCAGTATCGGCAAATTGGTTCTAGGACCTGCTGTGGATACCCAAATCTGGGGATGCACAAGTACCATAACTGGCCATCTGTATCTTCGGATTCTGCATCTACGTATTCAACCAACTGTGGATCATAAGTATAGTATGCAACCTGTAGTTGGTTGAATCTGAGGATGCAGAACTACAGATATGGAGAGCTGTTTACTTATTGTTTCAAGTTCAAATTGACATACTACTAATAATAACAATAAAGATAATAGCTCATATTTTTTACCATCAACCACATGGTAGGCCAGTGATTTAGAATAACCCATGTGGGATAAGCAAGAGCCTACTGTATAGCATAGGGAAGTATATTCAATAACTTGGGATAAACCATGATGGAGAAGAATATGAAAAAGAATGTATATATGTATATACCCGAGTTGCTTTGCTGTACACCAGAAACTAACACAACATTAATAAATTAACTATACTTCAATAAAAAACTAAAATAATAGAATAATCCATTCAGTATTACATTTGATATTTGTAGCAATTCTATGGATTATGTACCATTATTCATCCCAGTATCAACAACTGAAGCTTAGAAGGTTTAAATACATTAAATAAATATTTTAATCCCAATGCTAAGTGTCAGATCTCGTTTTGACCTGATTTTTGCATACATAGTCCATGACAAAGTATAGCTCTACCTCCTGCGCTGTTGCACTTTTTATTTTATTTGCAACCCAAACACCCTGAAAAACCCTTCTGTTTAATAACAACCCAGAGTTTCAGAGATTTTGTCCTACAAATTTATCTGTTTCTACTAGTGTAGTTATTTAAAACAAATGGCTTTTTAAAATAAATAATTGGCTGTAGAGAAAGTTATGACTGGATCGCAATTCATTTTTCTTTGAATAAACACAGTGGTTTGAGTAGAGAGATGATGGAAACAATCCAGTGAACTAAACACATTTAGCCCCCTTTCTGTAATGTTGTTAAAGCTAGATTGTTTAATATATATATATTTCTTAGAAACCCTTTCTAAGTTGTCTTTTTCATGAGAGGAATAATCTATCAATGAGAGTAATCATAATATTTAGTGGAATAATTAATTTATTATTTTTTCAACAAACTTTCAACACAGTCCATTCTATCTAATTTGTTATAACTTTTAACACAAAAAGGATATTTTAAAAAAACTATAGAAAAGCAAAAGGAAATACGTGAAATAAAACAAATTATCTTCCTTGTGACATACTTTTCCCAAAACTGGATGCAAATAATAAAATGACTACATATTTTTTTTTAATGCCTACATAAGTCTACTTCAAATTCTAATGCACCTTAATTGTACATCAGAATTTTTTTACAGCTTTTCTTCTCCTTCACTGGACTTCCCACCATCCAGTCACCTAGAACCAAATTCAGGGCCCTAAGTGAGTTCTACAATATTAAGGAGGCCTAGTTGAGTGAAAAGTCTCAATCTGTGGCATGAATTCATGTCTGACTTGTGACTGTATTTGACAAGGTAAAAGGACACCTTTATTATTCTTTATTACTTTCCCTTAAAACCTTGAAAATAACTAAAGCTCTAACTAGCTATCAATACTCTCCTTGGAGCTCCTCCTGGGAAATGTGCAACTGCTGAAGATCAATGCAAAAGATACACTTTTCACTTCCCAAAATTATAGCTTTCAATATGCTTTTCGATGTGATTTTTCACTAACACTTCCCAATCTGGCCTCTAATGATTGGTCATTTCTCATGTAGTCTGTAATTGCCCATCTTTATTAAATAATTTACCAAGATAGATTTTTATTCATCTGGGATACTCTAAAATTTTCTCTTTGCACTTTTACATTTATTGAAAACCTAATACACCAAGCAATTTACTTCAAAAACAAACACACATTTATGGAGCTCCTAAGGCATGGGGTTTAATCTACAAAATGGCAAGAAAGGTAACTATAATTCTTGCCATTTTATAGATTAGAAAGCTACAGCCCTAAGAGCTTAATTACCTTACTGCAAGGAAGCAAGGGTAGCATGGAATTTCAGCTTGGATCTGTCTAACTCAAAGCCTAATGTCCTTTCATTCTACCATGTTGCTTGGGTTAGATAAATCTTTTTTTTTTTTTTTTTTTGATAAATCACTTTTGATTAGAAAAATCACAGAACAATACTTGTGGTATTGTGGCCTCCTAATGACTTTCCCCTTCTTAAGTGTGGGCTGGACTTTATGATTCTTTTTTTAAAAAACAGAATATGGAAGAAGTGATGGGCTGTCATTTCTTAGATTATAAAAGAGACTGTGGCTTTTGTTTTGGGTTTTCTTTCTCACTTTCTTCTGAATTACATGCTTCTGGAAGAAATCAGCTGTGTATTCTGAGGCAGCCCCGTGGAGATACAACAATACATTTAGAAGGGGGATATTTTAGGACTTACCAACAGACAAAAGAGAGTGAGCTTGGGAGCAGAATCTCTCCCAGTTAAGCCCTGAATTAACTGCAGTACTAGCTAACATATTGATTGAGGCCTCTTGAAAGATTGTAGTTAAGAAGCATCCAGCTAAACTACTCCCAGATTCCTGACCCACTGAAACTGTGAGATAATAAATGTGTTATTTTCAGTTTCTAAGTCTGAGATAATTTCTCATGTGGTAATAAATATAATACTTGACTCAAAAATACACACTGAATAAATAAATGAATGAAGTGGATGAAGGAATGAAATCAGGGTTTTATTTGAGTATTGTATCTATATCTAATTCTGACATTTATTACACGAGAAAAAGGAGTAAATAAATGTTATATACTACCATTTCTTAAGAATTGCAAATAATTAGGAAATAGTATTATTTAACATTTATGATTAAATTGTCTACAAATATAACAATAGTAATTGCCCAGACAATAGGATTAGGTTTAAAAAGAAAAAGTTTTAAGCAGAAATGATTTAAAATAGGTTTTTTAAGGAATGGCTTCAAACTCAGACAGCCTCTCACTTATCCAGAATGGCTTAAGCCTGATGCCTGAGGGCTGAATTAGATGAGGTGCCTCTTACCCTTTGATATTATGATAATTAGCAATTCTACTACATGTGTCTAATCCAGTCAATCTCCTTTCCTAGGCAAGCATTTCATCTTTTCTTTTCTCTTCTTCAAGCACTTTCTGCATCTTCAATTTTTTCCTTTTTCCCTAAGGACATGGAAGTGATCATCAGGAAACTGCCATATGTTCCCATATCTACTTACCAACCTATATCTGCACAAATGCATTCCGTATCTATACAAAGGTATCAAGGTTCCTTTGAGGTTGCTGGTCATGAAGTTAAAGTGAGACCAGCTAGCATGATTTTGTGTTTCTCTCCTGCTGCACTTAACATGTATTCCACTGGTTCTATAGAAGAGCTCTCAATGTTCCTTTTTAAGGACATCATCTAGATTTGCCCAATAGGCCCATCTCCTCTTGCCTATTGAACAGCATCAACCCAGTAACTTCCCCTTCTCTTTTTCATATTTCTTTCAACATTTAAACTTGCTGTAATCAATGCCTATCTTTAAAAATTACGTTAATATACCCCCCAAAACCCCACAAAAAGCCTACACACCTCTCTTTAAGCCATATTCCCTTTAGCTACTCTCCTATTTTTTTATTTTCAGTAAGTTAAACATTTTGAGTTATCTATTTTTGTTATCTCCTCTTCCTCTCATTTTTTTTTCTTTCCCAAATAAATCTCCAATATTTTTTTCTTCTCACCATTATAAACAGTACTTGTCAAGGTTATTAATGATCTCACTTGCAAAGTATCCCCTTTAGCAATAGTCTCCAGAATGATCTCCTGTGGTTCTTTCTTTGATTAAAATCTACCAATGTCTTGCAAGCTCATCCAAAATAAAAGCAAAAATCTTCACAATGACCAACAAGGCCCTGCAGAATATAAATTGTCACAGACCCCTCACTTACATACTCATGGACCAGAATCCTGACATTTTTCCCTCTGCCTTCACCTGCTGCTGCTCTCACTCCCTTCACTCTCTTCACAAATGCCTTTCTGATTTTTTTTTTCTGACACATACTGATTAAGCTCCTGTGTCAGAACTTCTGCATTTGCTATCCTTTCTACCTAGAGTATTTGTCTACATACCTACATTATTCATTACCATCTTTTCTTAAGACCTCTGCTTAAATTTGATCTTAACATCTTCCCGAATATCCTAAATAAAAACAATGAACTTCCATTCTTCTCCCCTGGTACTCCTGCTCCCCTTTATCCTGAATCATCACCACCTGATATACTTCTTTATGTGTCTCTCGTCACCAGCCACCCAAGTTAGAATGGAAGTACCATTAGGGCTGAGATGTTGCTTCCCATCCCCCCCCCTTCTATCTTCCTAAAAACACTTCCTGGCATAGAGTGGGTACTCAACAATTGTTTGATGAATTGATGATAAATCATTCATGATAACACCCTGTACTCTACATTATATTAAATTATTTTTCTTCCCCAACAATCAATTAATTCACAAATATTATTTTTAGGAATCTCTAGACTCCTTCACACTAATAGGGAAGCATTTGTTTACCAACCATTCATTTAGAATATATAAACTCATTGAAGGTGGTCATTACTATATATTTTTCATTATGTCTCATGTTATCTGTCATTAGGTTTTTACTTAATATGTGTTCAACAAAATATGGTAATTGTGGTTTTAACTGCCTAGTTAGTTTCTTTCCTTAATTTAGTGAGACTGTACCTAGAGAATTAGCAGATCACTCCTTAAAACATCATTTTTTGTACTTCCCACAAGTCAAGTACTATAATGGCTCTATTAAGGTATTTTTGTGCTGATTAGTATCTTCCCTAATAGGTCTCACTCTTTCCTCTTAAAACCATTCCTCCCATTATTTTTCAACATGCTTATTGGAATCTCATCAAGCTACTTTTCTCTATGTCCATGTGCCATGTCTGCCAACTCCACTGCTCAGCATATTCCCACAGCTCCAGAATTAATCCTCCTGGTAAACTAGCCCAGGTTTCTCTGATCTTTCAAGGCCTAAGAGAACTTCAAATATTTTTGTGGTTATACCTGTCTATACCCATGCCACTCTTCTTCAAATGCCTGCAGCAATACTACTTGTCTTTGTGTTTTCTTCAATTTTTGAATCATATGTATAAATAGTGAGTCTCCAAATGGAGCATAACCATGTTGTACTTTTCCATTGGACCTACTTGCTATAAAAACATGGTGAGAGCTTAATAACTTGGCTAACTTGTCATGAAAATGCTCTAGTTAAATTATAACAATTGGTTGAATGACAATTCAAAATGAATCATATTCCATTAACATATAAAATAATTTCAATTGAGACTTTTCAAAGATTCAAAATTTTAGCTAGAGCAACAAATAGGGAAAAAAGGGGGAACTAAATTTCCCATTTGTCCAAAACTCCCCTGAGGAAAACTGACAAACTTGTCATGTGACATTTACTTAATAACTCAATCCTTTATGTGACCAAAAATTAGATACTTGAAAAAAAGTTAAGTAAGGATTACTGAGTTTTTGGTTTCATGGGGAATACTGAAGGATATCTCTACCTTTCCTCATGGAGGGAAGGAAAAATGGTCTTTCCCAAACCTAGTTGTTGAGAGACTGAAGGAATGTATAAAATGGATAGACAGATATTTCATCCAAAATCTCAGAGGCCCAGCCTAGTGTGGCAGTGAGAGTAAGGCATGGTAAGAGTATCTGAAAGAGCTTAATACTGAATTCTGGAACTTGACATACAACTGGTGTGTTCTTGCCTGGAGGATTCTGAACTTGAGAGGCAACACAGAGCTTCTACTGATGGCTGGTTGGGGATAAATAGTAATGGAGAAAGCATGCACTCCACTTTTTAGCATGGCAAGGATAGGTGAATTCCCCACAGCCAGACGGACACAGAAGGGTTGGGTCCTAGGTGAGAGAGGTGAAAGGAGTGAGGAATCAGGCTTAAGGAAAATTATAGGAAGTCAGATAAAGAGCATAGCACACATATCAGGGACTTCTGGTAGTGTGGAAGTCCTCATGTGGACTTTTGAAGAACCGTTACCTAAATCTCATGAATGCCACATTTAAATGAATACAAAAAGAGCATTAAAAGTCAGCCATTGATATCTAAGAGGCGACTTTGTAAGGAAATGAAGAAAATATTATTTTGAGTGAGTGGTTTTCATTTACTGAAACCGTTTTGATAATTTTAATATATCTACAAATTTTCCTGGTGCAAAGTAATTTTTAACACAGCATGAAAGCAGTGTTTATTTTCACATTAGGAAAGGTTGATGCAAGACTAACACATATAAGAAGTTAAGAAAATATTCTGTAAGTATTAGAAAGTAGAAAAATGACTTTTTATAATACTGAAAACTCAAATAATGCTTATATATATTTATATATTTGTATTTTTATTTCTAAGAAGAAAAAATATATACTGAATTCAAAAGGAAGAAAAAAACACAAAAAGCTGATTACCAACGTAACATTATTTTAGAAATAATACAATTTTATGGTAAATATAGTAATCCTAAAGTAATAACATAAAGTGATTTTATAATAAAACAAATGGTTGATGATATCTAAACTAAATCATAAATGGTCTTTAATAACTGGCTTGCTATTCTGTCAAATATAAATTCCTTACATGGGTTTGATTAAAGTTTGGTTAATTTCAGAGGATTATTCTTGACACTGATCTAAATTAGGATAGACTCTAGCCAAGATTTTACCAAGAATGGGGAAAAATAAGTTCAAAGGAGAAAATGAATAGAAGCAATCCATTTTCCCTATCATCACACACTCATAAGAAAACTAGTCTTTAGGAAGTGACTCTTTTACCTTGACAATGAGTAGGAATACCAGCATTTACATTCTTACCCTATTCTTGAATGTTTACACCTTGATAATTTCACTTTATTTGCTGAAACTAAAATTTGCGGGCCCAAGGAAACCAAAGAATAACATTTACTGTGACTGTCATTCTTCCCGGACTGGTTAAATCTGTCGCAGACTGCTTCAGGATGAGTTTCATTATCACCTTTAAGCAATTAATTGATTTCTTGATGCCCATTCTTCTTTGGAGGCACAAAGAAGATTTCACTTTTTCTCACATCCTCCAACAAAGAGGTAATAATACACCTTTCAGAGATGTTTTGTCTGCAGGAGGACACATTGTCTCCTGGTTATCTTCCCAGTCTCATACTATACATAAGAATGAGGATCACATCGTTGCTCCTGAAATGCTTAGATCTAAATGGTCCTGGCTCCCTTATATGTTAGAAAGTCAGCCAAACACTACGCAGATATTCCTATCACGGTCTGTCACTGCCTTGTTTAATATTAGATCAAGGGCTGCTGAAGTACCTAAATTAGATTAGCTATTTTGCCTTCTGCCATTACCAATACCACTTGACTCCAAGCAGTTTTTTTGGAGTGTACTAATTTAAATCTCTCTCTCTCATCTTTCATTACAGCTTATAACTGCAAAGATTCTGAACGTTGCATAGGTCATTTGTATGTTACTATGTGGTCTCTACAAGGGCTCAAACATGGAGTTTTCTGTAGAATAATCTTACCGCCTTGATCCTACATTTTCTTCAGGGATGTGGGCAGAGACCACATTGCTAATTCCATGATATAATATTTTTTACCAGAACTAAGCAACACACATCAGTTCAAGAAAAAAATAAACTGCTACCTGATTTTTTAAAGGGATTTATAATGCCCCTATATATACATATATATATATATATATTTTTTTTTTTTTTTTTTTTTTTTTTCCAGAAAAGAAGCTTATCTCTGCCTGGATGAAAAAAAATATGACAGCAATGCAAGGATGACTGCACACAACTGAATGGGGCAATAGCAGAATGGTCATATTCTGGAAAATGATTCTGACAAGTTTCCATTAATACTGACTCTATCAGGCAGACCCTGGAGATCTCTGGACAAGCACACCAATGTCAAAAATGTTTAGTTGTTTCAAAAAGCTTAGGAGGGGCTCTTTATGATGATTTTTCCCTTTTCACATTTAGTGTTCAGTTTCTCTAATGAAAACTTGCTTATATGTCCGTAGACTTAGGTTTCTTTCTTAAAAGCACCAGGAAGCAAACGTTTATCCTTTGGAAAACAGATGAGGAACTTGAATCCTGTGGTTTCATTTTGAATACATCCTCTTAGAGGGATTAGTGAATGGGAGGACCTGCAATAAGCTGTGAGGAGGACAATTTTAGAACCAGTATTCTCAAGCATACAAGCTCTAGATAAGATGCCTAGATGCTTGATAAATTAGATATTGTTAGGGAAGATGGACAGCATGGCATTCCTACCTTTCCGATCTGAAGTTCATAGTAGGCTAAGGCCTCCAGGCCCCAGCAGTAAGCAAGGAGCAGAATAGTTAAGTGGCCTGGCCTTTGATCTTTCTGAATGAGTGCTTTCATGCTGCCCCAGTTTACACCGTTCACACTCACCTGTCTTGCCCTCCTGGAGTCTACTAGAAAAGATGCAATCTTTCAAGTACTCGAGAGTGTGGTCTGAGGTAAGGGATGATAGGAAACCTCATCTTACCAATTTTTGCCTCGCGGTGCCTAGCACAAAGAAGATACTCAGAAAATGGCTCACAGAATAAAAAGAACTATTTCCAGCTCCAATTTTCCAGTATGTTAACAACTTCAGTGAGACTCATTTTCACTATTATGTAGACTAAAAGTACTAATGGTCATATTTTATGGGTCATTTCAAGAACTAAAAGGGATAATGCCTATCAGCACATTGAAATTCTAAAGCTTAAAGATACATAGAGGGTTATATATTTGAAAGGTTTCTTCAGGTAGCAAATTCTTTGAAAATTAAGATTGATTTTTCTAAAGTATTCTCTGTGCCAAATGGTCTCTTAAAATTGTTTGAAGTTTAATATTTGTTTGGTTGTTTTCTTTTCACCAAACTTAACCAGCTGAAGGAAATACTTGCAAGAAGCTCTAACTGAAAATCAAGGACTCTCATTTTGTAACTGAAAGTATAATGATCTTGTAATATTTGGGTATTTGTTAATAATTAAAATCTATATCTTCATCATCATGTATTTTTTTTTCCCACACAGACAGTCAAGTATTAGGATCACTGAACACCGATTTCTTGACAACTGTAAGATACCTCCCAATAGTGAGTCAAGGCTATCAATCATTTATCATGTACCACTGAAGAAAACCTTTGAAATATGGCAAGCTATATATAAATTTAAGGAATTAAGTTAGGGCAATCACTCTTGGGGGGGGGTGGGCTATATAATAAAACAGCTCTTCATAGTAACATCTAAAATATGGATATGAAGTTAATGACCACAGTTAATTCCTCAAAATCCATCTTAAGTTTCTTATCCTTGGGATTTGGTTGGGGGAGGGGGACACCAAGCAGGAACGTTTTTCATTAGTGACAATAAGCTTGTATTGTTTGTTCTTCAAAAGCACCTCATTCTGGGGAGAATTCTTGTCCTGCCCAAATATGGGTGGGGGAAAAGAAAAGAGGGCAGTAGTTTAAATTACTTGTAATTACCTTTTCAAAAATATTGTGTATGTCATGATTCCTTTCTTCTTATTCAAGAAGCTAGGCTCCCTCAAGTCAAAGCTTAGTGGGGGGAAATCTTCTTCTTTTTGTTCTTTTTCCTGCTTTCTGCTAATAAATCCCCTTTCTAAAATGTCAAATAGCCTAGTTGCATCATGAATAGAAAGAAAGCCAACTTAAGAAATATTGCAGAAAATTAGTATTTCTAGAGTCTTATTTATCTATACCTAAAACTGAAACCGGGGAAAAAATCTGGTGAAGTTTTATTCTTAAGAAATGCTCACCAAACTGAATTGACATATGTGATATACATTTTAGAATAAAATCTATTTTAAAAGATCCTTTGTGGTTGATATCACAATGCATTGATGCGTTCTGTCTTCTAAAGTTATTAAATAAGAGTGAATATAAAGGTTCCTATAGCAAGCATGGATTTTGTTCCCCCAATAATAAAGTCAGTAAGTAATTCATAAATTACAGAGTATAAATTACTACTGCTGAAGGCTACCGCTGCCTAATATTTTTCCTTTAAGGAAGATTTAATTCTACTTACTGAGCATAAGTATTTCATGCATAAGAACCGGGAATGTTCTTTCTCCAAATCTTTGTATATTCTGAATGTCATCTGTTTACAATTATTCCCGTGTGTGAAAAATAAAAATACAAATAAGCAGAGATGAAAGTATAAAGAATTTTTTGCATTAATTATATCACAAAATGTGAGCTATTTCAGAGGAAATATACATATATATATTTTTGTTCTGACTTTCATCTACACTTTAAAGTTATTTTAAAATTTTTCAGTGGGTTCATGTGAAAAATGCTTTAATGGACATATTTGTGCATTGTAGTAAACTTCTCATTTCAGCTTGAAATTTTTTTCCCATTTAATGTATTTACTTTCCCAGGGCTGCTGTAACAAAGAGCCACAAACTGGGTGGCTTAGAACAGCAGGAATTTATTGTCTCACAGTTCTGGAGGCTAGATGTTCAAAACTGATCTGTGGGCAGGGTTGGGATTTATTTCGCACCTGTGTCCTCGGCTTGTAGATGGCATCTTCTCTCTCTGTCTCTTTATATTGTCTTCCATCTAGTATGTCTGTTTCTGTGTTCAAATGTATGCTTTTTATATGGACATCAGTAATATTGGACTATGGCTTATCCTAATGACCTCATTTTTAACTAATTTTAACTTCAATTACCCTATTTCCAAATAAGGCCACATTCAGAGGTACTGGGGGTTAAGATATCAATAAACAAATTTTTGGGAGCACTCCAAAAAAATGTGTTATGTTCAACCCATAACCCTCACATAGACTTCAGCAGAAGGCCTCAGTTCCTCACTGGTTGCTGGCAGGAGCCTTAATTCCTTACCACGCAGGCCTCTCCAAAGAACTAGTTAACAGCTCATCATAATTTTTTGACATTTTCAAAACAGCATTTACAATTGCAAAATCTCTATTCAAATAATATCATGCTATCCTGAACATGTCCCTAAAAATCCCATGCAATGTTTCTAGAAATTACAAACTATTTTCATGGGATTGATTTAACTTAAGTGGTATTACACTCTTTATATACAATAGCAAAAGTATGAAAAATAATCTAAATTATTTAAGCATGATGATTAATATTATCTAGATCCAAATGTGCGGGGAAAAAAGTAAGAAAAAAGATTTAAGTAAAACTCAAGAATATCTGATAATAACAAATAATGTGGTCTCAGTATTTTGCTTTTAGTTAAAAATTCCCATGATTAGTTTGTGTTAGAACAGAATCCCACTCCAGGTAACTGCTGTAGATTTGATAAAGTTAAGAATATTCTAGAATTTAACTGTCAGGTATAAATGAATATTTGTAAATCTTTTCTCAAAATGGAAAATTCCAGCTGCTAGCTTCCCTACTAATAAGGAGGTTAAATACGGACACCTCTCATAACTTCCCACAACAGAGCCAAATGCTTTCTTTACCTTTAAGATTGAAACCTGGGAACACAATCATGATTTAAGGGCTCAGTAAAAAGATGCCATGGAGTATGTATTTATGCTTCTATTACTGCTTCATTATGCATTTTGCAATGATAAGCTTTAACTCGATATCCTTTCTTAAGAAATAGAGATATTTGCAAACAGAAAGACATTTATCCTACTTTTATTAGATATCAAACCAAACAAAAACAAATCAAGTAGCCAACAAATTACTTTTAAAAAATTTGCTAATAAAAAACAGTATACTTATGAAGAATTTATAAGCATATATTAACATTTTGAGTTGTAAAAAAGAAAAATCTTATTTAAAAATTTAATGTCAAACTGAAGGTCAATCAATATTTTTAGTTTACAATAGTGCAAATAGAAAAAATGGCAAATATATGATATTTAACATATATATGATCTTCTAATATTACCTGATAATTTTCTGGAATTAATACAGTTGATATTATCTCCTTATCCTCTCAGGAGAATTAAACTTTCTGTGAAGATTAATGCAGCATTCATTTCACTGCACATTAATGTGTAAGACATTATTACTTTGAGCTCCAGGAATTCCCAGTGGCAAAGGGCATTAAATCATAATATCCACACACTGCCTATTTAGTTTTCCTGACATGCTAGACTTACAGGTTCCCTAAATTCAGCAGTGACATTATGATGTGACTTTGTGTCTTAAATTTAATTGGAATAGCAGCATATTTGTATTGAAGAAAAATGTATCAACTACTATATCAAAATTATTGCAACTTTATCATTTTTAATATTTCATTATAAGATTTCCATGGGAACAGCTGTTTCATTTTGAAAGTCATGAATAAACACACTGAACTTTACATTTCCTATTTTTCTCTATCCTTAATATCCTTTGATCTTTTATTTATCCCTACCTTATAGTATTTGCTAAAAATTATATATGCTAATCTGTTATTAACTAAAAAAGTTTAATATTTATTAATGAATACTATTTAGACTTAGTTCTTAATAGTTCATCAGATCCATATGAGTAAAAATGTATATGGTTTACGCAGACCTTATATCTTTTATTCAAAGTAAATCTCAAACTGATATCTCATCATAACCTTTGGCTCTACTTTAACTGACAACACTACTCAACAAGCCAAGGAAATATTTCCAAAGATCCCAGATGTTTACTCTCCTAAATCCGTATGTGTTGCTTTGTGTTTTTTCTCTTCAGTTTTCTATAACATCTTGAGAGCAAAAAACAAGGGGTAGGAGTGAAAAAACAGAGGAGGGTTTGAGATTTGTTATGCATGCCACAAGGAAAAAGCCTCGATTCACCATATGTTCAGAGGTTGAAGAGAACCTTCAAATGCAGGACAATTTAGGGTATGATTTTAAGTTTATAATTATTATCCCATTTGTTTATAGTTTAGCTTTATAGTAAACCTCATAATAACCCTTAATTACTTAGAAATACGTACCCTATCAATGGTACCAAGAGGGTAAGAAAAAAAAATGTGAAAAAATATAAATGGACCAAAAAGATCATGGATAGCCTATCTAGGTCCCCCTATGGCTTATCTCAGTGTTTCATTGTTTTTGAGATATTTTATAACTCTGTAAGTGTAGATAAGTGATAACAAAGAAAATGATTTTTCTCCATAGAAATTAATTTTATCAGAAACATTTAATTGATTCTTACCCTAGAGATAAACTCAATTTGCATTTATTTATAGATTTACTTCAGCTTACCTTATTTGCCTATATATGTGGTATGTTTCTTTTACTTTTCCTTTGAACCAGCTGTAATATCTTACCAGTCTTTTTTATTACTTTATAAACTAAGTAAAATCTTTGACATGCGTTTATTTTTGAAAATTTATTGCATATTACTTCTGGAAGTCATCCACTAAGATGCCCAATGGAGTCACTTGATAGGAACAGGTAAATGCGCTGTCAGAGAAGGGTTTCTCAGGAGCAGTTTGAGTTCAGGTATATTATCACTTTAATATTTCTCTAGTTTTTGTTTGTTTGTTTTTTTCTTTCCTTTTTTTTCCCTTACTGCTGATACTGTGTTTTCCTTTAGATTTTGGTTTGCTCAGACATCTGTTGCCCCATTGGTGGCAACAATGATTGGGAATTTCATTTTATGATCTGACCACTTAGTGATCAACAACGGATGTACAGATTGTCCCTGTCGTAACGATAGTTCAACTTAACGATTTTCAGCTTTATAATGGTATGAAAACAATATGCATTCAGTAAAAAACATATTTCAGATTTTGAATGTTGATCTTTTCCGGAATGAGCAATATGCAATAGGATATGCTCATGGTGCTGGGCAGTGGCAGCAAGGCACAGCTTGCAAACATGCAAACATGCATGAAAACGTGAGGGTAAACAACCAATATGCTCACCACCACTTCTGTACCCATACAACCATTCCATTTTTTTACTTTCATTACAGTATTCAGTAAATTACATGAGACAGTCCACATTTCATTATAAAACAGGCTTTATGTTAGGTGATTTTGCCCAATAGTAGGCTCATGTAAATGATCTGAACATGTTTAAGGTGGGCTAGGCTCAACTATTATGTTTGATCAGTTATGTATATTAAATGCAATTTCAACTTAATATTTTCAATTTATGATGGGTTTATTGGGATGTAAGCCCATCATAAGTTGAGGAAGATCTGCAACAGAGTATAGAAATCTATGAGCTATTGGGTGAGAGCCAAAAGGGAAATGTGGTTTGCTAGTCTCTTTGTTGTTTGTATGTTTGATTAATTTGAGGTCAAACCAATTAAGACTTTTCATGCATACCAGGAAGGAAAAGAGCTCTTTGATATCTGGATTGGTGAATTTCTGTCTTCTGTGTTTCTTGAATTGAAGAATCAAAACTATAAGCTGTCTATGCATCAATATGTCTATGTGTCTATAAATCACTAGGGTCTTTACCTCTCATATGTAAATGTGAAATACTTTTCCATCTCTAGATAGTAATATTAATTTAGATTGATAAAGTCTCTTAAAGGAAAGCAGTTTTTGATTGGTTTATAGGAATAAGTGTTTATGTAATTTGAGTATTGCTAGAAATTCCCAGAAAATAAGAAATATTAAATTTCTGACAATTAAAATGTACCAGACTAAAAAAAATTCTCACAGAAGCTAACTCAGAAACATTTTAAGAATCCAAGTTTATATAATTAACTGAATCTTTGACAAATGAGAATAAGAATAATTTTGGTTTAAAAGACAGCTATGTGTTCCTGTTATCAGTTTTAAATATAATACAGTCATACATTTTACTTTTCTTGGCTGTGTTTTTCATGAACATATCAATCATATTCGGGTTTAACAATAAAAATAAGGTATTGTTACTCCATGATGTTTAATATTTACGAAAATTATAGATTTCCTAATTTATAAACTGTCATTGTCCTTAAAACTTATTTCAGTAGTAATAACTTTAGCTTCAAGATCCTTCTTAGATCTTTATGTGACTTAGAGTCATATCCTAAAATGTAGTTTAGTTGCAATGACAGATTGAATAATTAATTAATAATTACTGGATATGCAGATGATTTCTAAGATAGACCAAAGCTTTGATTACTAAGCATAATTTTAAGTTTAATTTTGCTTTTTGAATATGCTATAGAGAGGCTATTGCTTTGAACCATTATAATAAATATGTTCAATTTTTTGTTGAGAGAAGTTGTATAAGGGATGTGTGTGATTGTGGCAAGTCATATTGTGTACATGAATAAACACTAATGTGCTAAAATGCCCATGTGTGACTGTTCTCAATTATCTACCTCTCATTTTTTCTCTATGAAATAGAAGATATTACTTTGGTTAAAAGTTATTGTTAATAAAAGTGGTTGAGAGTATACTAGGAGAGATATAAAATTGTATGTGCTTTTGTTTTTCAACAGGTACTTTTTTCCTAAAGCAGTGGTTCTTGAGCCTTTTAGTCCCCAGACTATTTTATACTCTTAGGATATATTGATGAAATTGAGAGCTTTAGTATGTGTGGGTTATAACTCTTCATATTTACCATACTGAAAATTGGAACTGAAAACATTTTTAATTGTTTATTGTTTAATTTTAAGATAAAAACCGTAAGTGCATCACATGATAGCAGAAATAACATCTTAATATTAGTATGAAATTAGTTTTGACCACAATGATCCACTGTGATCTGTGCTAAAGAAAAGGTGGCAGTTTTTTTTTCCAGAATATGAAAGAACACTAAGAAGGACAAAATATAGAATGTGAATTCATTTGCATAAGTTTGCAATACAAGGGTCTGATAAGAAGTTATGAAACGTGTTAAAATCTTGACAAAGTTTTCTGAATTTTGATAAGCTTGTTTACTTGGTTTACTGATTAATGCGTTTGACTACAATATGAAATATTATTTTTTAAAAGTGTGTGTAATCTCTAGATAACAGAGATTCTGTGTTCTATTAGAATATTTTTGTGCTTTATATTAACTTCATTATATCCTTGATTATTTAAGAACAAAAAATAAGTAAATGATCTTCCCTTATAAAGAAAATAATTCTTTACAACTGTTTTGACTTCTCTATTTTAAATTTTTTTGCTTTAATAGGTAATAATTATTTCTTAGGCACCCATGACCCTATTTTAATCAAAGGTTCAAATCTCCTCTGACAACTGTTTGATTTTTTGTCTTTCTAAATTAATCTTGATATATAGGGAAAAGAAAAGAAAACTTTTGCAATATCATTTACCTTGGAAGTTTTCCCCTATTGGACCCTAGAAAATCACAATGGTTATCTTTTTGAAGAACTAAAAAAAGAAAAAGAAAAAAAAAGATCTTCAATGAAAGGACATAGTTTGTGAGAAGTCTTCCAAAGCTGTTAATGTCTCACCCTCACCATGCTTTAACCTAAGGGAAATAGTAATCAATATTTTATGAAGTATTTCTCTTAAGTTTCCTTTAATTTATCAGAGTCTAGGGGTCCTTTTCCTGGTGATATTTGACAAAAGCAAGAGTTACTGATTATAATTTGTTGTTATTTAAAATGTTTAATTTTTCAAAAGCTTAATAACTTTCTTTGACTCTAGTAGCATCGAGGCTATCCGTTCCTTTCTGGAGATTCACATTAGACTTACCCATGGAGTTTCATAAAAATATAAATGTCTAGGCCCTGTCTAGACTTACTAAATTGCTTTATTTATGGTATATAAAATATATATCTTCAAATAATTTTATATCTCAATATTTTCCCTCTATAAAAATCATGGCTTCTGAGCTGTCATTGTATGAAAAACATTCAGTCTGTACCAGGGGATTGAGTTTAGATTACCAGGACTCCTGTTAATTAAGAAGTAGACAGCTTCACAAGAATGCTTGTCCCAAATCCAGCAGAACAGGAATTGATTACACAGAACTGAAAGAATTGATGGGGAAATTTTTATTGTGGTTTTATGTTTGGAATATATTTGATTTGTGTTAATTTTCTATTTCATAAATATACAAGGAAATTCTTTTTCTGAAACTACTGAACCCACAACAATTTATTAAACTTTACACTTGTAAAATGAAATGAAATATTTAAAAATGAAGTCAGATTCTCACTGATCCCTGTTGATTCTGAAACATTTACTAAATGTTTTTACTTTATTTTATGCCAAATTATTTCTTTATTTTCAAAGACTCAAAACAATCTCTTCTCCCTTTTGCCAGGATATAATTGGACAAATTGATCATACAACGAAGGCCTTCGCTGGAGTTCCATATTTGAGGATAAATTTGCATTGAATCGTGTATGACCAGCCACTCTTAAGGGTTTAAGACCACTTTATTTATGGAGCTAATGCCTACAAAGCCATGACAGCAAAATGAGGCTGATATCAGGCCTAATGGGTACCAGGTAGTCAAGAAGGGTATTTGTGACAAACCTGGAGGCTTGGCAAATTTGGGGCCTCAAAAAGAGAAAAGTGAACTCAAATTTTTACGTACTGAGTTATTACTTCAACATAGTGGTGATAGTGAGCATCTATGTCTTTTTCCTGATCTTAGAGGACAAGTTTTCAGTTTCTCATGGTTAAATATCATATTAGCTATGAGCCTGACATACATGGCCTTTATTATATTGAAGTATGTTCCTGCTATACACACTTTGTTGAGAGTTTTTATCATAAATTGATGTTAAATTTTGTCAAAAGCTTTTTCTGCACCTATTGAGAGTATCATAGGCTTTTTATTCTTCATTTTGTAAATGTGGTGTTTCACATTGTTTTGTTTGTGGATGTTGAAATATTCCTGAATCTCTGGAATAAATCCCATTTGATCCTGATATGCATTCCTAAAATTTGTATAGAACCAAAAAAGACCCTGAATAGACACAGCAATCTTGAGAAAGAAGAACAAAGCTGGAGGCATTACACTCCCTGATTTCAAACTATATTTAAAAAGCTATAATAATCAAAACAGTATGGTAATTACAAAAAATAGACACATATCAGTGGAGCAGAATAGAAAGCTCATAAATAAACCTAAGTATATATGGTCAATTAATTTATGACAAAGGAGCCAAGAATATACAATGGGGAAAGGATAGTCTCTTCATTAAACGGTGTTGAAAAGATCAGACAGCCACATGTAAAAGAATGAAACTGGATCAGTATCTTACACTATACATTGAGGGTTTATATACTAGCTATAATTTAAATTTAGACTTTATTATTTATTGCTTTTACTACAAATTTGACAAATGAGGAAACTGAGGTGAAATTATGTAACTTGTTCAAGGTTTGTCAGGTAATAGAGGCTGAGCTGGTGGCTTATCTGAGTAAACTGAATCTATTCACTTAATTAATTTTATTGAGAAACCATACATCTGCAAAGTAACCATAAAAAACATTGTTACTGAATAAAAAAAACATATACACCCCCCCAAAAATATAAATTATTAGAGGCAACTGCTGACAGACACTATATTTTCCAATTGAACCCTCCATTCACCTGTGACCATGATAGCGCACATACACACACACACACACACACACACATCCTGTTACTCACTCCCTGGCCCTGGGTACAGTACAGAGAGCATAATGACCTGGGACTTTTCAGTAATGTATTATCTACTTTGAATGTATAATAAAAACCAAACCCATCCATATTCACAGAGATATCTACATTAACATGGCTTTCCTATTCCACTGCTTTCATCAAATTAACTTACTATTCCTGGAAACTCTTGTTGAGAGAGATAAAACTCCTTGCAGGAATTTTCTGAAAGAGTCATAAACTATAGAACACACCAAAGGACAAAAGTCTTTAAACCCCTCACTCAAAACTCTTCTCCCTGCTGTGTTCACCAATCCTAAATTATTTTATTACAATCCTTATCCAGTCCTAATCAAGGCCTATGATGAAAGATCCTCCTTAACCAGACTTTAAAACCTCATAAACATGACCTTAGCCTCCCCTCTCCAAACTAAGGACTTGCTAAGACTGTCAAGGTGGTGCTTACTTTAACCAGGATAAGGCTAAGCTCAGCTTTGATTTGTGAACAGTCTTTGGTAATTATTTGAGGCAACCAGAATTTAACAATAGGTTTATTAAATTCACTGAAAAATATCCAAAAATCTGTATATCACTTTGTGTTTTTAAGTTATATCTGGAATATATAATCCCTGTGATCAATTTCTCTTGGAAAAATCAGGGTATGATACTTACAAGACGACTCCCACATAGGTAACACAAAGCAATAGTTGTCTTATGAAAACCACTCTCTAGTGATGAAAACACAGTCAAATTAAATTAATATCAAAGAAACAGAAGACATTTGATTATAAATGAATCACAAGTCTTTTGTAACATATCTCTAAATCTTTAGTTTTTTAAATTTGTTCTTGATTTTTTTCTTTATTATTTTTTAAGGTAAAGAGAAAACAATCTATATAGACAAATACTGGGAAGCAAGTACTGGGAAAGCCCTTTCTCGAATGTGCTCAAGAAGGGGTGGAAATGAAAAGGTGGCTATTCCAGAAAAGCTGAGAAGATGGAACAAAAGGTACTAAAGAGTCAACCACGGTAGTTGAAAGGGTATGTTTGTAACTTTAGGGAGTGCAAGAGTCCTGAAATCAAGGGCCAACTTTCCACTAGTGTGGGAAACTACCAAGTAAAGACAACTAATAAATATTAGAATTGGGCAGCTCTCTGCAGGAGAACCAGAATAGGAAGAGGAATCACAGCCCTGCGTTTGGTACTGGCTTTGCCCCTCTGTAGATGTGCTCTAAGCCATAACTTTGAGATGTATTTGTCATTTGATGTCAGAGTTCAATGAAATTATGGGCATGTGGAAATTTTTACAAATGCTTTAAAAATATAAATAATTCAGTTGTTACTTGCTATCTCCCAATATTTTCATGTTTATAAGTGCAAAACATAAAGAATGACTATTTCAAAGTTGGCCTGTAACCTTTTTTTCACTTTTTAATTTATATTAGAAATATAGAACTGCTAATTTTATTTCTACTCAAGTGGCATTAAAATATGTGTCATATTACCCTGCTTATACAAAGATATAACCTATCTTCACCATCTCAGATTTCGCATCTTATTCTTTTCTTTAAAAAACTGCCTTATTTTATATAATCAGTTCCATAGTTGATCTCTAATCCATAACTAGCAATCCTTTCCTTTCATTTTGAAAAATATATGACATAATAGCTGGAACAAGTTTTGGGAAAGAATGAATTATTTTTATATGTGATTCACTACAAAGACTTAAAATAGGTTTTATGGCATAAGAGATTTCTGGAGTTTCTTTAGTTTTATTGGAAGATGTATGTATTTTCTTTATCATGTATAATTTCTCAAATATTATTGCACTGCTGAAGCAAAATATGGATATAAATGCCTAGAACAATACATACTTTCTACTAGAGTAAGTGAAATTACTCAGTGATAAAATACCACTATGCATGAAGATAAATTTCTTTTTTGTATGTGTCACACATAAATGTTAAAGCAGTTAGTCTTCTGAATTTAGCTATAAATATGAAAAAACTATGTCCACTTAGAGTTTTCAAAACATTCACATACTCTCTTCTCTAACACAACCCTGAAGGGTTTTTATTGATTTTAGTGCTTTGGCCTAATTTAGGATTTGGATTTTCACAGGCCAGTGAACACTAAAAATTCAACATTCAAGGCACTTTCAAAATGTGAAAAGCAATCTTTTCTCCTTGACAAATCTAATGAATTCTACCCTTCTCTATGGTGATACCAGGAGAGCCAGAAGCCTGAAAGTTACCCTTCAAATCTCTACCATTTCCAATCGAATGAGTCATGTGGGCATATAAATTTCACCACATTAATATCTTTCCAAGCTGGACTAATTTTTTTTTTTTAATTTCCACTGACACTGCTAAATTTAGTTCCTATTATCTCTAACACACAATTGCTATAATCTTGTGAGAGATCTTCCTTCATCAAAGCTTACCACCTCCAATATATTTTCTACACCACTGCCAAGCAGATTTTTTTTTCCTTTTCTTTTAATGATCATCAGATCATTTTCCTTCCCTTACTAAAACCATTTATGACTATTTCTCAAAGAATAAAGTTCAACATCATGTACATGAGATCCTGACTCAAATGGACCTACTGCCCTCTTGCATGTCCTTTTACAGGTGGAATTGTCAATACCATCACTGTACTCTGTATATGCCTCTA
The DNA here is from genome assembly GCF_030028045.1 of Hippopotamus amphibius kiboko. NCBI lineage: Eukaryota > Metazoa > Chordata > Mammalia > Artiodactyla > Hippopotamidae > Hippopotamus > Hippopotamus amphibius. Next base: position 89,833,319 of record NC_080186.1, on the reverse strand, counting down.
CGGTGGAGATTACAAGATTCTATAGTACTTATTTATTCCATGATTGTGGCCTCCCCTAGCGTATAGTACACTTTTCCATAATACTGGCATAGGGTCTGGTAAGAGATAGTCAATAAATGAATGATTTATTAATCAAATAAATGAATTAAAGTATTTTCTGGGACATTTTTTCATTTAATCTTGGAAGCTTTTCCACTTTTGTAGTCACTAAGTTGGTGCAAAACTCATGGTCAAGGTTGAGGTGGTGGACCAGCAAAGGGCCATACCTGTGTCTTCAAGCTGCTGGAATTAACACTCTTAAGAATCTCACAGCACCAGGTTGTTATGGGACTGCTGTAAACAACAGTTGTAGACAACCCATACATATGAAATTTCCTGAAGAATTGGTGGAATAATTTACATGTTTTATGGTGGTTTATTAATCCCTTTTTTTCCCCCACAAACTTAGTATTTTGTGAGAAATAAGAGGTTTTAAAAAATATATATGTGATATCAGTGTCTGAAATTGTACATATATGCCTTCTCCCTAAGGCAGGATAGGTGAAACAAATGGATAGATTAGAGATAAAAACAGAGATAGGGATGTATAGATACTATCTTATAAAACAGAAATATTTACAGGAATGAACACTTCCTTTAAGATAAAAATAGAACACCCTCCCCTCACAGATAGCTACCACACATAACACTTATAAATTAATATTCTGAAGACCTGTTTAAAGCCTCTAACAAATTTTTAAAACTTAGATATAAAATCCTACCATCACTTCATCTTCAACACAATTTCTCATATAAGCTATTTGCTGAAAATAATTTTTTACATCCATAGGCTTTAAACTAAATGTTAAGCTAAATAATACTATAGGATTTATGATCGTTTTACTTCTCAAAAGTTAAAAACGTCCCCAATGTTAATATTCTATATCAGAAAGAAGGATATTGTATTTTTTAAAAAATTTATTCATGAGAGTGAAAGAGATAGTTATATGATAAATTTGTGAAACCATTATGATTTAGAATCAGTATTTTAGCAGTGAAATAGGTATAAATTAGACTTACTTTCTCTCTTTTATGTATGGGTGAGTGAGATCCACAGAAATTAAATATACTGTCCAAAAATCACACTGTTGAGTAAAAATATGGCAGGCAGTGGGCCCATAGTCCCCTAACTTTGGTTTCCCAGAACTGAAAACATTTAATTTTACCCTCTGATCTCTTATGTATCCAATAAGTATTTTTACTGAGTAATTATTTGTGGTAAGCATGTTTGACGTTATACAATTTAGCAAGTTTAAAATATAGTGCGAGTCAATTAGTCAGGCCCAGTTAAGGGATAGCTATCATACAATGATTCAAACAGAGAAATTTTAATATAAAGAATTATTAAATATTCTTTAACATAAAGACTATTAACAGAGGAGTGCAATAATAGGGTATTGGCTAATGAGAATTAAAGAAAATTAGGAAGAACACTGGAATGTTACTATAAGGCGCAACCTCTTCCTCTAAAGCTGAGATAGAGCCCAAGATCCAGACCTCACTGGAAATGTCTTGAGTCACTGGGTTGGAAGGTCCTGACTGGTAAGACTGGCTGGATATCTGCCCTCTAGGGTGCAAGGGAAGATCATTCACCAGTAGATGCTGAGCCCCAGAACTTGGGAGGTACTGGGAAGCTGCTGGGAGCTCCCTGGGTGCTGCTGGCACTGACTGCTTGAGACACCACTTTGTGCAAGAATCCAGTGCACTTCTGTGCACAGCGACTGCCTGGGAGGCCTGGACAGGCTGCCCAGTAGAAGGTCAGAACGAGGGCTTATTACACTGCCAAGCCTCACAGGGCCTCTTGTGGGTGCATACATCTGGGACTACAGAGGGGTTGCTGAGAGCATTGGCCTGGGCCGGGACACAACATCCTTGCTGCCTTGGGCTCCTGGTTATACTGCTGACATTGCAGGCATAGAGAGCTGGAGAGAGCACTGGGGCTGGAGACGGAGGATAGCAAACACTAGAGAAAGCCATACCCTATAGGAACATATGTTTAGAGAAATTGTGGGAAATTGATCAGTGGGGAAAATAAAGCATGCTGCAGGAGCATGTACTAGTGAGCCATCCCAGAACCCAGAAGAGAAAAACCTTTCCTCCTTCAGTGTCCCTCTATGCCCTCTAATGACAAGGCTTAACATTGCTGGTTGGAAAAGGAGAAATGCTTATCAGGCCCAGCTCCATTATTACAGAGCAGGCATAAGGTATGAATTTAGTGCTGAGAGGGACCGGTGCTGACGTTCCTCTCTCATTACTGATGTTTATAATTGTTCTCTTGCTTCTTTATTCTTTTGGTCAGTATGGTTATTTATCAAGAAGTTTGTTTTATTAATTTTTTCTCTTTTTAAAAAGATAGTTAATTGATTTCTGCTCTTAATTTTCTTATATTCTTTATTCTGCCTCCTTTGGCTTTAATTTGCTTCAATTTCTCTAATTTATTAAGGTCTTTAAAAATTTAAGTCTTTTCTCCTTTTCTTATATGTCTTCAAAGCTGTTAATTATGTTTTAAATACTATTTAGCTTTTAGTGCACAAGTTTCGGTACCTTTGCTATCTTACGTTTTAATTTTCATGTTTTGTTTTCATTTTCTAATTTCCCTTGTGGCTACTTCTCTGAAGCATGGATTATTTAGAAGTATGATATTTAATTTCCAAATACTTAGGAATCTTCCAGATACTCTTCTGTAATTGATATACAGTTTAATTTCATTTTAATCCTTTGTGCTACTGTTGCTATACATTTTATTTGTACATGTTATATACTGTTCAATAAATTATTATTTTCATCTTAAACATTCCATTATCTTTTAAAGTCATTTTAAAATTGAAAATGTTTGTTGTATTTATCCATATAATTACCATTTCCATTGTTCTTTTTTGTACAAATTCAAATTTCCATCTTATAACATGTACTTTATAACTCCTAACATATCCTGACTTCTATGCTTTTTAAAGTCTGGGTCAGCTGGCAAAGAATTCTCTCAAATTTTGGTAGGAGTGGTTTTAAACCTCTTTGCTTATATTCACTTTGAAATATAATTTTTCTGGACATAAAATTCAGGTTGACTGTCTTTTTGTTTGTTTCAGCACTTAAAGATGTCATTATCACTTCATTGTATTGCTTTTGACGAGAAGTCTGGTCTTAGTCATATCTTTATTCCTCTGTATGCAGTGCATCCTTTTTCTCTGTCTACTTTTAGGACTTTATTAATATTTTTCAACAATTGGATTACAATGTATAATGGTGAGTTTTGTTTGTTTTTCTGCTTCCCCTTCATTGAGCCTTTTGGATTTATTGCCTTATATTTTTTTATTACCTTTTCAGCCATTATTTCTTTATATACTTTTTTTTTTCTCCTGTTCATCCCTTCTCCCTTTCTGGAGCTCCGGTCACATGTATGTTGAACATTTGATATTTCCCACCACTCATGGAACTCTGTCCAGTTTCTTTCAGTCTTTCGCTCTGCAGTTAATCTTAGTTTCCTTGCAATGAATTCAAGATTATTGATCTTTACTTCTAATTTTCTTCTTTTAATCCCATCCAATGTAAATTTTATATTAAATTGTGTATTTTTATTAATACAAGGTCCATTTGGCTCTTTTAAAAATTTTTCCTTTTATTCCTTCCTTTTTGGTTTTGTTCACATTTTCCTTTACATTCTTGAACATAGTCATAATATGTTTAAACCTATTAATTTATTATTTTTCTCCTCATTATGGGTCACATTTCCTTGGTTCTTTTTCTGCTCAGTCAATTTTGAGTAGGTGAATGAAAGTCTGAATTCTACATTTTTGAAAAGGGCATGATTTTGTATGACTTTGTTTTTTTCTTTAAGGACTTTTATTGAGATATAATTGACATACAATGAAGTGCATATATTTAAAGCATACAGTCTGATATTTTTTTCTTATTAGTAATGTATATATAGCAATCCCAATCTCCCAGTTCATCCCACCCCAACCCTCCCTCGCTTTCCCCCCTTGATGTCCATAAGTTTGTTCTCTACATATGGGTCTCTATTTCTGCATTGCAAACTGGTTGATCTGTACCATTTTTCTAGATTCTGCATTTATGTGTTAATATACGATATTTATTTTTCTCTTTTTGACTTACTTCACTCTGTATGACAGTCTCTAGGTCCATCCATGTCTCTACAAATGTCCCAATTCCGTTCCTTTTTATGGCTGAGTTTGTATGACTTTAAAAAGTACTAAGCTTTTGTTTTTGTGAATACTTGCTTATGGATCACCTTCATCTTTTTAAGTTTTACATGATGACTCCAGAGCAAATTGGGGTTAAATTTGCTCCATTACTAAGGCATGACACTTATGAGGATCTTTCCCAATAATCCGTATTACAAGGTGTCTCCATTCTCATTGCTGGAAACAAATACTGTGAGGGAGCACTTCTATTGTACGGCCCATTGCTACCAATATTCCTTTTCCTAGTCATGGGCAATTCCTTCTAATCCATGTACATGTCAGCACTCAGCCAAAAGACTTGAAGGGCCCCTTCTACAAATTTCCAAAATACTGTCTCAGGTGCAGCTCCTTCCTTTCTGGTATTCTGCTCCACAAATTATAGCCGTCTGTACCCTACTGAAATCTGATCTCTTTCGCCTCCTTTTGAAAGCACAGGGTTCTGTTTCTGATTCTTGGTTTTTTCCCTAGTGTGACCTGGTAACTACCTTTAGGCCACAAGCTGGGGCAACTGTAAGGCTGACCTCACTTGTTACCCTTATTTTAGGGATCACAGTCTCATGCTTTCTGTTATCTGTGTCCTGAAAAACATATGTTTCTCAAATTTTGTTCTAGGTTTCTAATTTTTATAGGAAGAAGGTGATTCCTATGAGATGGAAGTGGTAGTGTTCAGTTTTTGTTTTTGTTTTTAATATAATTAGTCTATTCTTTCTTCTCAGTTTTGAAAGCAATATGACAGTGGCTCTTGTTGCAATCACACACACACATTGATAAACACATGCATATTTAGAAATATTTACTCCCCTTTTGGAAATTTTATTGTTTGTTAAGCTCATGAAATATCTTAATTTTATTTTTGTTTCTCAAACCTAATTTAATTAATTACTTGATAAATTCAGGTATTTCAGTTCTCAACTCATATAACTCATATGGTGTACGTTTTGGATAATTTATGCTTCAAAATTTGCATTGTGAGACTAATTCCCATGGATTTAATATCCAATAAATATATACAGATTAAATTCCCAATTTATGTTTGTATACACAGCAATTTGGACTGATTGGCACTGTAGTTGTAAGAACTTAAAACATACAAGGAAGAAATTTCTGTAAGGTTTAAGTCAAGATGATGAAATAAACTCAAATATTGTTCTTCAGAAGAAAATAGTATTAAATCAAATAAAAATGTGATGTAACAAATCATACCATAATTTCTTTCTAAAGATGAAAAACAAAAGGGAAAAACACAATTACTATTTTTTCTCCTTAATAGTTTTAACTGACAGCACATCTCAGAGTTTAATTAACCTTTTTCCTCAATAGGTAGAATTTTCTTAAAAGATTAAAAAGAAGGCCTATAAACAGTTTTTTCAGTCTTAACTTTTGTAAACTCTTCTAGACCCAGCTTGAAATTTTTCAGACTTAACCCTTTCTGTAATATTTTACAAATTTAACAAAAAACATTTCTATAATGCCTATCATTTGTTAAACTATTCTAGATATTGAGGATCATAAAGTAAAATACATGACATATAAAAGATAAAACATAAGATACAGGATGTGTAAAATACACATGACCTCTTTTCATAAATTTTACATATACCCAAATATAAGAAGGGTTGTCTAGTTAAAGTTGGATTTGGAGAATAAATAACAACAATAAAAATAATATAAATGGAGAGAAAGGAGAGAGGCATTTGGTTGGGAAGCATACAAATAAAGAAAGAAAACTGCAGGTTTAGCAATTGAGCATGAAAGGGCAGGTATTGTGTCGGGTGTATTGGAAGAAAGAATTAAAACAATAATTTGGATTTGTATGCCAGTTTTCAAAGCTGCATCACTCATAATAGCCAAAAGGTGGAAATGATCCAAATATCTATCAACAGTAGAATGGGTAAACAAAATATGGTATATACACACAATGGAATATTATTTTCTTAAGAAAGGAATGAAATTCTAATAAATGCTACAACATGGATGAACCTTAAAAGCATTATGGTAAGTAAAATAAGCCAGATGAAAAAGAGCAAATATTATATAACTCCACTTATGTAAGGTATCTAAGACAGTGAAATTCACAGAGACAGAAAGTAGTATAGTGGTTACCAGGCATGGAGGAAGGGAGTTATGGGGAACTACTTTTTAATGTGTGCAGAGTTTCAGTTCTGGATGATGATAAAGTTCTGAAAATGGATAGTGGGATGGTTGCACAACCATATAAATATACTTAATGTCAGTGAATTGTACACTTAAATTGCTTAAAATGGTAAATTTTAAGTTATGTATACTTTATAATCATTTAAAAAGTAGTTTGAGACTAGATTATAGAGGTTATTGAATATATATGTTAAAGAATATAAGTTTTTTTCCCATATATTAGTGGTATTCAAATTCAGCTAAAGTACCACTGGGTACATGAAAACTTTCCCAGAGGTGTGCAGAGAACTAATTTTCATATTTTTAGCTTCCTAAAGGATCTCCATTTTTACCTGGCTTAACAATTGCTTTTCTCCCACTTTACAAAAGAAAGGTATACTCATACTCTTACTTTGATGAATTGCTCTTGAGAATAAAACTCTTCTGGGTATCAAATAAAGAGATAATTCTGGGCATCAACAAACTGGCAATAAGGGTACATTTCATTTTGATCTATCTTTCTTAGCATTAAATTTCAGATATGTTATGTTTCTTATAGAGTATGTATTATTGTATATTTTTGGACTGAAAAGTTTTGTCAGATATTTTGTCTTTTTTGACTAATTGGTATGACACTATAGACTTACTTAACCAAATAGGTTATACACTGAACATTTTTCATAAATTGATAACATATGTGTAGTTTCATAATTTTGACAAAAATAATTAAAGCAAGTGATAATTAAAAGTATTATATAAAATGCTACATAGATAACGTCATAATAAAATTCATACTATTACCATTTTTCTTCCTTTTAATCTATCAGGTTTAAAAGCTGCTTCCAAGTGAAAAAAATGACAAGTATAATTAGTAATCATTTGTTTATACTGGTGAATCTTTGAAATATTTTTCTCAGGGTCACATACTTTTCTAAGGCAGGTAGTTTCATACTATCTTCTTTCTTCATTTTTGCTTGTAAATAGAAATTAAAACTACTTTTATATTATATTCAGCTTATAACCTAGAATAAATTTTAAAAATTGATAATTGTTATAAAAATTTCCTACAATTTCCATTGATTTACTTTTGTGAACAGTGTTTTCTCAAGGTTAACATGTTCAGAAATTTAAAAAATTAGGAATTGAATTGATACCAAATACTGTCTCATTTAAGTCATAATTTATTTACTTCACAAACACATGCACTGATTAAAAAGCAAAACAAAACAAAGCAATCCCGGTCAACTCATTAAGAAAAGCACTTCAGATAAATTTTGCTTATTTATGTTTGATTGTCAAATTACATAGTATTTACTGCTGAAAAAAGGTTAAAATATAAGCATTGTTCAAAATATAAAATTAATGTTTAAAACGAAAATATATTAATTTTAAGCAAAAATCTATATGCTGATTTAAACATTAGCTGACATTCTGATACAGGGAAAAGTTACAGATAGATTTGTGTAGACCCTTATGTAGTATCTCTGCCATTTGCATGCACTTGAGCATAAATGTATCTTTTCACTAGCATTTAACTCTTTAAGATAATTACAGTAAATATATGTAAAGCACATTACAGAACATTTGATAAATGGTACATATTGTTTTATTATCTATTTACTATCACTCAAAACAATGCTTCATGACAATTTTAAGTCAGACAAGTTCAATTATAAAATATTTCTTCTCTAAATATAATTTTTAAATACAACTATATAATAATTTATCCTTTTTAAACAAAGTTTGATAATTACTTTGAATAAGTATATTCACAGTGTATTTGAGTTTGTCTTATTATTTTCATAGGAATGCCAAGATGCTTTTGAGCATATTAAACTGTACCTAACTTTATAACTAACTCCTTAGAATGAAGAAGACTTTCAAATTTTACTTGAAGATTCACTGATTACTCACATGTTAAAGAGATAAAGAGAGAAGCTTATTCTACATTTACCTAATGCTTAGGCAAGTATTTTTAAAAATCTAGGTACTTCATAAATTTTATTACTATAATTGATAGAAAACCTGCAATACAAATTACAGTCCAATTTCCAGAGGCAGTGTTCTCACTGTTGGGAAAGTATTGGGCAGAAAAATCACTTGAAATATTATGCCCAGTAGAAATTCCTTCAGGGTAAATGAGTGAAGTACATAAATGGCCTCTTCATTCAGAGGCTATTTTTAGGCTATTCTCTGGTTATAAATTAGGCCCCTCTGAAGACTATGAACTACTTCAGAATGCCACTTAATAGCACCTGAGAGTTCCCCCAAAACTAATTTTACTACCAAAGACATTCCATTTTCACAAAATTAAGAATGCTAAATACTTCTTGATTTTTATCCTGTTCAACACTGGGTCCTTCTGAGTTAATCCTAAAATAAACTCTGTTGACCAATGCAAAACAACCCAAAATCTAGAACAAAGCAACAACAAAATACTAACATTATATCAAACAAAAAATGTATATACATATGTACAAGGGGAGAAACTCTGAAATGAATTTTGCTTTATATATTGTAGTATGCATTTTAGATTATAGTAAGACCTGTTGGAAAATATTTTGTAGGCTTAAATAGTCCTGGATAAGAAAATGAATTAAACCTTTACAATGCAAGCATATGCAGCAACTACTGGAAGAAAGAAAAACAAAACAAAACAAAAAGCACAAAAAACTTGGATTGATGGCATTAAAAAATAACTGAATGAAGGACAAATATTGTATGCTAACTCACATATACGGAATCTAAAAATGGTACTGATGAACTCAGTTACAAGAACAAGGAAGCAGATACAGAGAATGGACTGGAGAACTTGAGGTATGGGAGGGGGCGGGGGGTGAAGGGGAAACTGAGAAGAAGCGAGAGAGTAGCACAGACATATATATACTACCAACTGTAAAATAGTCAGTGGGAAGTTGTTGTATAACAAAGGGAGTCCAACTTGAGGATGGAAGATGCCTTAGAGGACTGGGGCAGGGAGGGTGGGGGGGACTCAAGGGGGGGGCGTCAAGGAAGGGAGGGAATATGGGGATATGTGTATAAAAACAGTTGATTGAACCTGGTGTACCCCCCAAAAAAAATAATTAAAAAAAAAAAGTGAGTTTGAACATGTTCAGAAATTTCAATAAAATATGGACTAAATTAATGTCTGCCAAAAAAAAAAAAACAAACTGAATGAAAGACTTTTTAATAGTTTCCTGAATATTTTTGCCATCATATACAAAATTGCATTTCAAATGTGCTAAATATGGTTTTCAATCAGTCATTAAAAAAGAAATTTTAAAAGTATGGTTAAAGTAAAATGTCCATTTCAAGAACAAAGTAATTCAGTATTTCATCAGCCATGAAACAAAATTAACCCTCTGAGATTATTGTTTTGTAAATCTGTAATATTAACTCTCTATTGGTGACAGGCATTTTTCATCTAGATTGACAAAAATGTATTTTATATAACAGTCTCCTAGGTTAATCATCCAAAAATATTACAGACTAACTTTAGAAAAAATATATTAATTTTCCAATAACATAATTGGAATCCAATAAGAGACAAATTTTATTCTCAACAAGCTAAGTGTTTCTCATGACATTAAAAATACAAAAATAGAACAATACTCTGTTGAAAGCATCAATACTTAAAATTTTATTATTTGCTCGCAAATTGTATAATCCACCGTGTACTTAAAATATATTTAAAGAGAATCTTAGAAAATTCAGTATTGCTTACTGCTTAAGTTTTAGAATTTCTAACCTCTGACCCCAAATAAAAACTTTCTATAGACTGCTTTTAAAACAGTGACTTTTTTGAAGGGTCCTGAGCTAAAATTCTTCATTTCACAAAGTGATAAGCATTGTTTGTTTTTTTATGTTTTTCTGAAGGAAAGGACAAAAATAAATTTTAAAAATATAAATATCAGATTTCTGAATTCTCTATATAGTTTTGAAAAAATCCAATGTGAGTGTTGGAAACCCTGTCTGTTTCAAATAGAAAGATCTATTTTAAACTTGAAGCTCATTGCATCCTTCACTGCAGACCTGTCTGTGACTAACAGACTTGCCAGGCTTATTACCCTTCACCAGAGACACTCAGAATGAACCACTGGGCTCATTAGAACACACAAAGCAGGGAATATCTTTCAACAATTCACACCAACAAATTACTGAGTCTCCAGAAAACTTGCTGTCTACAAATTTAAGTGAAATAAAGTTATCAGAAGGCATGAAATAATCAGAGCTAAGCCATGGTTTAACAGATGCTGGACTTCTAGAAGTCAAGTAACTATCAAGAGGAAAGATAGTAAGCTACTAATTTTTTTCCCTGTCAAAGTGAAAATGAAAAGAATTGTTAGAGTGACATAAAGAAAAACGTGTGGGCAGAAGAGAATTAGAAGGTATCTTCAATGATGTGTGTGTGTGTGTATGTCTGTGTGTGTATGTCTGTGTGTGGCAGGGGAGAGAGGAAACAGAGACAGAGAGAGATACAGAGAGACAGAGAGAAAAGAAACCTGATGAGATTCTTGAAAAAACCTTGAACACTTGTGAAGTAAACTTCCATAAGCATACATTTGGACAACTGGGGCATTTATCTTTATCTTTTTAGTTTTTACTTTTTTTCTTTTGAAAATAGAAGGCTCTTAATAGCATAGCAAAATCATGTGACAGTATCATCACATTTTCCTCCTATATTACATTCAGGAGATATTTAATTATTTTATTCTTAGTAAAATGTGTGTGCATTTCTTTTTTAAAATTTATTTCATTGAAGTATAGTTGATTTACAATGTTGTGTTAGTTTCTGGTATACAGAAATGTGATTCAGGTATACTTTTCAGTATTCTTTTTCATATTGGTTTTTATTCCTTTTTATAATGGTTTATTACAGGATATTAAATATAGTTCTCTGTGCTACACAGTAGGACCTTGTTTTTTATTCATTCTATATATAATAGTTTGCATCTGCTAATCCCAAACTCCCAATCCATCCCTATCCTACCCACTTTGGCAACCACAAGTCTGTTCTTTATGTCTATATGTCTGTTTCTGTTTCATGGGTAAGTTCATTTATGTCATATTTTAGATTCCACATATAAGTGATATCATATGGGATTTGCTTTTCTCATTCTAATTTACTTCATTTAGCATGATAATCTCAGCTAGGGTTTTTTTCGGAAGTCATCATTTCTTTAAGTAAATTATCTTACATCACTCAAAAGAACAGGACACTTGCCTACCACCAAAAGCAAATTCACAGGGAATCTGGAGGCTAACCTTTGTGCCATGTGTGAGTTCTCAGAGGTCACTCAAAAAAAATGATGTAACCGTAATCATGATCAAGACTCAAAACTGTCAGGCAAAGATGTGGAAGACATGGCACTAAGTAGCTTTTGAAAAATTTTTTTAAATAATAAATGATTTAACAATGACTTATTTGGTTAAATTTAACCTAAACCCATATGAGATAATTTTCACCAAAAATGTATGTTTCATGTGGTATTTTGGTGCCTTTTATCAATGTTTTTGAGGGGTTATATCCTTTTTAGGAAAGAATAATGAGCTTATGATTTGTAGGTTAGGGTCCCTGTCATAGTTCTGCCACTGACCATTCCTACACATCATCTTTATTCCAGGTTGTAAGCCATCATCTCTTAAATGAAATAATTGGAATGCTTAATCTTTTAGTTGCTTTTGATTTTAGAATAATGTGGTATTATAAAAATTAATCACTAGCTAAGATATTAGTAAAACATGCTAAAATAACCAGCTGTATCATATATATACATATATATCATATATATAGTTGGGTGACTTTAGGCATATCACTGAACTTCATCAATGCTTAATTTCTTCCTTCAAAATGCAATGCTGGGCCCATGATACTAACATTTCACCCCACTCCAACACGCGTGAAAAGTCTAGAATGATCCTGTCATTAACAACGTTCATCAAGGCCAGATTTTTCAACCACTTTTTGGAGGAGAGAGGACAATCAGAATGGGGAGATGTGGGGTGGTCACTTGTGATTTATGTATCTATTCATACTCATTCATTTATGGAGGTATAATTTACAGGAAATAAAACGTATCATTCTGAAGCCTTCAGTTACAGGACTGTTGACAACTACAGACATCTATGTAACAAACACACAAATTAAAATACAGAACATCTTGATCATCCCATAAAGTTTGCCTATGGACCTTTTGTAGTCACTCTCCCCACCACATTGGCAATCACCTTCTGACTTCTATGACTATGGATTGGTTTTTATTTTCAGGAACTTAACGGAAGACTGACATGTTTTACTTTAAGTTCAGTTTCTTTCGCTAAGAAAATAGGTATATGAATCAGCCATGTTGTTCATATTGTATAGTTTGTATTTACTGACTGATAGTATTCCATTCTATGAATATGCCACAATTTACCTAATATTTTCCGTTTTGATGGACATTCAAATATATACAGATTGAGAATATTATGAACAAAGTTGCTCTAAACTGTCACATATGTCTTCATGTAAATGCAAATTTTGCTCTTTCTTTTATGCATTTTATTTATTTTTCTTACTGTATTGCAGTTGTCTAGACTTCCAGCATACAAATGAATAGAAATGTAAGAGTGTGCATCCTAGTTTTATTTTTCATCTTTGTGAAAGAGTGGCTATTAATACACTATTAAGTATGTCTCATTGTCATGCTATTTAGTATCTTTAGGCTCTTGGTAGTGCCCTTTACCAGAAAGAAGAAATCCCAGTGAATCTGTACTTTAATGACTTTTTAAATGAATGTTTGCTAAACTTTATCAAAGCTTTACTTGATTTATTGAGAATAAATATGAGAAATATTCATATTTTCTCCTTTTCTCTATTGATTTGATCAATTATCATGACTTATATGTTAGTGTCAAATCAAACTTGCATCCCTGGAAAAAACTCAACTTGTTAACAATACATTATCCTTTCTGGATACTGCAGGATTCTCTTTGATATCATTTATTTAATTTTTTTTTCTATTTGTATTCATGGGAGGTTATGGCCCATGATTTTGCTTCCTGGTAACATTTTTGTCTAATTTTGGTATTAGGCTTATGATATCCTCATAAAATGAGTAGAGATCTGTAGATTCCTTCTCTCTTTTCTGAAATAATTTAAGCATTATTTCTTCTCTACATATTTATACCATTGTATAAGTTGAACTATTATTGTGGTTTGAATTATGTCCCTACAAAATTAATAAGTTGAACTCCTAACTTGCCGTGCCTCAGCTCGGGATCTTATATGAAAATAGGTATATTGCAGATATAACTAGTTAACCTAGGATGAAGTCGCACTGGAGTAGGGTGGGCCTTTATTTCAATATGACTGGTAATTTTATAAAAGGGAAACATTTGGACAAAGACACACACACAAACGCCTCCACACACAGAGTGCTAATACCATTTGAAGATGAAAGCAGAGATAGAGGTAATGCTTCTACTAGCCAGGAAACACAAAACATTGCCAGCAAATGACCAGAAGCTAGGTGAGGAGTATGGCAGATAGTTCTCAGAAGAAACCAACCCTGCTGAAAACTTGATCTTGAACCTCTAGTCTCTAGAACTGTGAGTGAGACAACAAATTTCTGTTGTTTAAGCTATTAAATTTGTGGTACTTTGTTATGGCAGCCCTAGGAAACTAAGACACCATATTATATTTCTGACTTTATCTCATACTATACTCCACATCATTTATTTTGTTTCAACTTCACTGGCCTCCTTTTTTTCTCCTAGAATTTGCTAAGCCTCTATCCACACCATTCTTTCCACAGATACATACAGAGCTCACTCCCTCACCATTGCAGTCCTCATTCAAATCTCATTCTCAGTGAATTCTTACCTGACAACCCAAAAGCAACATCCATCTCTAATATCTTTATTATTAATACATACCAGTTTAACTATCTGGAGCTAAAAGAGTATCTTGTGTTTAATTTCATTTACATAAATTTCTAGGAAATTCAAACTAACGCATAGAAACAGAAAGGAGGTCAATGGTTAGAGGAGAGGGGAAAAAACATGGAGAGTTGGGAGAGCTGGTATTATAAACAGTTATGAGACACGTTTTTAGAGTGACATGACATGTTCATTATCATGACTATGGTGATGATTTCACCAGTGTATGCAAATGTCCAGTTATCAGATTTTATACTTTAACCACATGCAATTTATTGTATATCTATTATATCTCAAAAATACATTTTAAAAATGCAGCAAGAAGGTTAAGAAAGGAGAAGGAAATATGGCTCAGTTGATCATTGATAGTTTGTGAGACACCATGGTTTCTGAAAAATATTTAGATGGAAATCAGAAGGAAAGTATCAAAGAGAAATTGAAAGATGATGTTAAATTTCTCAAATGTTAAAAAAGTTACTACCTCTCCAACCCCAACCTCATCTCCTTTGTTTACTCAGTACTCACAATACATTTATATGTGTGAATTTTTTTAATCTGCTCAGTAATAAAGAGAAGAAACTTATTTGTACTTTACACTTATCTTCTCATACAAAATATATTTTTGAAAACTAAATACAAGAAGAAACTGGATAAATTTAGATTTTTTTTTAATTTTTAAGAGATGCAATTCATAATAATCGTCAATAGGTTATAAATGTGCTGCGGTACAAAAGGTTTCTGTGCAAGTGTCAAGGACTGAAATATGATACTCTTTATAAATCATCTCCTTTCAAAAATGAATTGAAAAAGACTGGGCTGCAAATTGCTGACAGAAATGTTAAACAAAAGGAAAAAAGTACTATACAGTATAACAGTGTCTATAAACTTAGAAAACTTAATATCTCTCACCTTGATTATATACTCTGAAATATATTTTTTAAAGAAATTTAGGGCATATAATTAAACTGTTAAAATTTACTAAGCTATATGATCTTACTTGTTGATTACTGCTTCATTTTAAGTTCACAAGTTCACAGTATCATTTTTAAGGAGAACTGAGAGTTAAAAAATAGATTTACACTCATTTTTTATCATATACTATATTTGAGAGGTTATATTCCATTTCAAATTGCCAAGAGGACCTTCCATACGCATTTTTACCAAAGTACAGTTATATCCCTTTGGAATTATTAGACCCTGACAGCTATACATCAAGTTGAAATAATGGGATTTGGCATCTGAGAGCTCCTTAATCTTCTTTCATTACTACAGCTATAATAACTGAAAATGTCAAGTTGAAATGATTGCAAGCTGCAGACCTCTGTCACTTATAATCATAAAAATTTAGCTATGATTACTAAATGTATGCATCATTCCCAAGCCTATTATAGAAAGCACAATTATTTGCAAAGCTTAGAAAATTATGTATCATTTTATAGTGATTATATATAAATAATAAAATATGACAATAATTTACAAAAAGAATTTAAAATACTTCTCAATATAGTTGAAAATATGTGGCGCTCACATATTGATGTTCAAAAATATGGTACTTGAATAATTTGGGGAACTGAATAATTAAATATGTCACAATTCTATGGGACCTGGAAGTGGGAATCTTTGCTTTGTTCCTGGCCTCTAGTCACATGAATAAGAATACAAAACAAAATTTTGACATATAAAAATTCTCAAATCCAAGTGAGAACTTTCAATAATATTTTAACATAATCTTATAATTTTTTTCTACTTAGTTTCTCTGGTACTATGGTACTTAATATATTTTTGAAAATTTATGGTGTAATTTTCCATTGCTAGTGTTAAAATTGTGATTTTTTGTTATATATTAAAGTTTTCATTTCCAGCAAATTTTTAAAGTTTTCAAATAATTCTAACAGGATGTCTATAGATAGCTTTTTGGTTTCTATGTAGACAATCATATTATATGAGAGTAATAACAGTTTTATTTCTTTATTTCCAGTCTTAAAGCTGGTATTAATGTCTTCTTTTATTGTGCTAATTTAGACATTTAGCACTAGTTTAATTAGAAAAAAAATGTTAGTGGGCATTCTTATTTATATTTATTTCTAACATAGATTGCTTCTAGTAATTCCCAATCAAGTAGCATGTTTAATACATTTTTTGGTACCTCATTGTTAAGTATGTTGCTCTCTACTCTTAGTTTATTAGCATATTTAACATTTCATTATTGTTATTATTATTGGTATGAGTGACAAACTGAATTTGCCTTTGAGAACTAGGGTGGAGCTCAGTCAGAAAGGGGTCTATGGGTATACAATGTGGGAAAGGAGACTTTCTATGTGTGATCTGTCCAGGAATATCTCATCTGCACATGCACTGAGGAATACCTCAGATACTCAAAAAGCAAACGGATAAAACAATTTAGCTTATCAAGTGAAGAACAGAAAGATAGAGCACAAAACCAAATGCCTCTCACTTAAGACTGTGAAGTTCATATAAAGTTTATTTGAACCCCCCAAAAAAGAAAGTGTAGGAATAAATCAAAAAACACCATTTACCCAAAGGAACTGAATAAACTGTAAAAAGGTATGAGGACTTTTAGAGTGTAAAGCTAGATTTCCCTTACCTGTATTCATGGGATTCATATATAATTGATTTCATATATAGAAAAATGAAGATTATTTCTGTACATTTAATTTATAATTCTAATTTAAATTACATATTCTAAAACTTGATTCATTATTGATAGCATAATTAATTTTGCTTTATCATATAACATAATTTCAAGAACATTTTTTGTAAAATTACACTTATTAGGAAACCATGTTTCTATTATTGGTTTCTTTGTATTAATACTGTGAAAATTAGCATTAATATCAATAATGTTATTATTTGTTTTGTCATTGAATCCTCGTTCTTATTCTTTGAATCCTTATTCTTATTTACAACATCCCCTGGAACCAGTGCAATTTGGCAATATCTCTTTTTCTTCTGGTTCAGAAAAAGAAATCCTGGTAATAATTACAACTTTTTCACTTTTTAATAATAATTATACCTTTCATAAGGCCCTCAGTTTATACAAGAATAATATTCTAGCTGCAATCTGACATTTTTTTCCTGAAGTTTATAATTTGTTATTTTCTAAAAACAACATTGAAGCAATAAAGCATATGCCTTCTTCATTAGAGTTACATAATGTGATTTTTTTTTCAGATTACAACTGTTTCTCTATTAACAAATCCCTAAGCAATTTTATATTTAAGATTTATTGCTTGATTTTCATCTAGTTGTCAGAATATAATTTTATAATTAACATTTACTGCCTTCTCTGATTTCATGTATTTAGAGAACACGTTGTCTGCATTGTGCTCTTTTAACAGAGGTGCAGGAAAGTTTCTCTTTTTATCTTAACAATTCAGGGTTTGCTGCTTTTATATCCTTGAATGCTCTCTCTAGTTTAAGGAATACATTTTTACAAGTAGAAAAACACTGTTGTTGTGTATTTGTCAATTTAATATTGCAGGTAGTTTTAAAAGATTGCCTTCCATAGTAAGAGTTTAAGGAAATAAATTAAGCTGAAAGGTTAATAACATAATTGAGAACTCTTACCTAAATAAACATTATTAACATAAGATTTGGGCAGGTTCCCATGTATTTACCTGCACCTTTTTTATACCCCTCAGTCAAAATTTCTTTTCCAGAATTAAATGCTATAATTTGAAGAAATACTTTTCCATGATAATTTTCTGAGTAGTTTTACTTCTGCTTTGTATTTATTGTGCTTTAAAATATATAATATTGGCTAAATGGACGAGCGGTTGCAGGCATATTCTCTCTTTGTTACTTCATTTTCAGTTATGCCTTATTTAAGCAAAACATTATAGGAGGAACACAGAGGTCAGATTCTGCCTAGAGACATTTTTTCTAACATGGGCTGCACATTGAAATCATTTAGACAGTATTAAAAATAATACTGATTATGGCATCTCCTCCTCCCCACTCATTCTCTTTTAATTAGTTTGAGGTATGACTTGAAAATTGGAATTGTTAAAAGTTCTCTAGGTATTCTAATATAATGTATAACCAAGGTTGAGACCCACTGGCTTAGACTAACAGTTTTCATATGCAATCTTCCTAACGATAGCTGGGAACTGAAATACCATCAAGGGTATGAAATTTTATCTAATTTGTGTTTTCTGTAATTCTTGGCATTTTACAATGAGCTTATATCATTTTTTTTTAAAGAGAGGGAAAATAATAAAACCATTTAAAGGTTCTAGACTAGGGGTCAATAAACCTTTCATGTAAATGTAGAATATTAAACATTTTAGGCTTTGCAAGCTGTATGGTCTCTATCATACTTATTACACTCTGCTATTATATAGCATGAGAGGAGCTATAGACAATACATAAACAAATATGTACAATAAAATTTTATTTAAAAACATATGCAGTTGGCCAGACCTGAACTGCAGGCTGCCAACCCATGTTTAAAACTGTTATTAATCTTTTGAAAAAAAAAATAAATTCAACAAATAAACTGAGGATTGCTTAATCACCTACTTCTTTATTAGTTTCTTGTGAGGGCCACTAAGTTTTTATTTCTGAAAATAAACTATTATAACATATAAATAGTTCTTCATATTCCTATGAGTTTGGATACTCCTTAGCTCCTACTGGCTTTATAATAATAGCAAAATTTCCAGTTGTCAACTGAAGGAAGTAAAATTTTCTTTCTATCCAATCTATTCATCCTATATATCATAATTCAATTAGGCATGATAGAAATGGAATAATCTTAATCCTAAAATCCCACATTTAGGAAACAAAAGGCATATAAATGCCATTTTATACTCAGAAGAAAATAAAAATAGAAGATAGCACTCTAATCATTATAAACAGCATTTCTCTATATTAAACTAATTCTGCTACATTATACTTTTTCTAAATTTAATGTAATCTCTCATTTGAATTGAAATTCAATTTTAACTACTGAAGTGTTTTCGAAATAGTTAACTCACTGTAAGATCTTCCCCTAAATCAAATAATTATTTATATATCTACACCTTCATCTTACATTCCTTTTTTTAATAGCTATGGTGTTAATTTTCTTGTAGCTAAATTTCCATTTAATGAACCAAACATAGGACTTGCTGTCATCTACCTGAAATAAAAATAATTACCCTGAAAGTAATCTAATTTAAATATATACTAACTATACATATTTATACATACATATACATTAGTTATACAGTATATCATATAAGTATCATCAAGTACACGTTAAATATGTTGCACATGTGTATAATCTACCTATTCATCTATTTATCTCTATGTATTTCATTGTATGTGTATATAAAATGAAATACTTCCTTAAGAAATTCTAGAGAGTTCAGCTTTTAGTCAGAAAGCATTTATAGTTTTGTGTGTCATGAAAATATCTTAGTCAAATTCTTTTATCTGATATCTACTTTGTCTGATGTCAAATAGCCACTCTAGCTTTCTTTTCTCTAGCGTTTTCAAGATGTATCTTTTTTGTATTCTTTCATGTTTATTCTGTCTTTATGTTTTTTTAATTTTTATCTTGAAGCTTATTTTTAAAAATTTTTATTGGAGTATAGTTGATTTATAATGTGTTAGTTTCCATTGTACATCAAAGTGAGTCAGTTATACATACACATATATCCACTCTTTTTTAGATTTTATTCCCATAATAGATCATTACACAGTACTGAATAGAGTTCCTTGTGCTATAGAGTAGGTTCTTATTAGTTATCTATTGTATATGTTAGTGTGTATATGTTAATCTCATTCTCCCAATTTATCCCTCTCCCACCCATCCCCCCATAACCACAAGTTTGTTTTCTACATCTGTGACTATTTCTGCTTTGTAAATAAGTTCATTTGTACATTTTTTTAGATTCTACATAGCAATATCATATATTTGTCTTTTTCTGACTTACTTCACTTAGTATGTAAATCTCTAGGTCCATCCATGTTGCTGCAAATGACATTATTTCATTCTTTTTTATGGCTGAGTAATATTCTATTGTATATATGTACTACTTCTTTATCCATTCCTCTGGCAATAGGCATTTAGATTCCTTCCAATGTCTTGGCTATTGTAAACAGTGCTGCAATGAACAATGGGGTGCATGTACCCTTTTGGATTATGGTTTTCTCTGGATATATGCCTAGAAGTGGGATTTCTGGATCATATAGTAGCTCTCTTTTTTTTTTTAAGGAACCTCTATACTGTTCTCTATAGTGACTATATCAATTTACATTCCCACCAACACTGTAGAAGGGTTGCCTTTTCTCCACACCCTCTCCAGCATTTATTGTTTGTAGACTTTTTGATGATGGCCATCCTGACTGGTGTGTGAGGTGATACCTCGCTGTAGTTTTGATTTTCATTTCTCTGATAATTAGCGGTGTTGAACATCTTTTCAACTTTTTTGGCCATCTGTGTGTCTTCTTTGGAGAAATGTCTATTTGGATTTTCTGCCCATTTTTTGACTGGGTTGTTTGTTTTTTGACATAGAGCTGCATGAGCTGTTTGTATATTTTAGAGATTAACCCCTTGTTGGCTGCTTGTGTTTATATTTAAAATGAGCTTCTCATTGGCAGTGTATAGTTGAGTTTTGCCTTTCATACAATCTGATAATTCAACTTTGTACTGTTTTGATTTACAACTAATAGGATAACTAATATGTTTAAGTTTAAATCTATCATATTAATATCTATTTTGTATTTTCCTCTTTGTTCTTCTCCCATATTATTTCTGCCTTCTTTTGTACTATATACATTTTTAAAATGACTTCATTATGTATCCATTGTTTGTTGGTTTTTAGCAATCATACTTTGTTACACTAGAAGTTGCTTTTGAGTTTATAGTGTATGCTTTTATCTTATTACATTCAACTTTCAAGTGCTACAACTGTTATAGTATAAAAATCTGAGAATGATATAATGCTGTTTCTCTTCCTCGCCTTTTTTCTTTTGCACTCATATATTTTGGTACTACATGTGTTGTATATTTCACAGTATGCTATCATTTTTTATTTAAAAGTTAATTATCTTTAAATATTGATTAATAAGAAAAACAACCTATGTATTGATCCATGTTGTTATAATTTCTAAAGCTTTTAATTTTTTACATATGTCAGCATTTAGTTTCTGCACCATTCCCCTGCAAGGACTTCAAGTTTTCTTGTATTGTAAGTCTGTTGGTGATGATTATTTTTAAATTTTATATGTGAGAAAAAAAATTTTGCCTTTTTTATTTTTAAAGATTTTTTTTTTTTTTGATGTGGATCATTTTTTTTTTTTTTTTTGAAGTGTTTATTGAATTTGCTACAACATTGCTTCTGTTTTATGTTTTGGTTTTTTGGCCGCAAGGCCTGTGGGATCTTAGCTCCCTGAACAGGGATCAAACCTGCACCCCCTGCATTGGAAGGCAAAGTCTTATCCACTGGACTGCCACAGAAGTCCCACTATTTTGCCTTTCTTTCGAAAGATATATTTTCTGGGTATACAACCGTAAGCTGACTTTTTAAAAAATATATATTCTAAAGATGTTGCTTTACTGCTTCTTCACTTGTGTTATTTCTAATGAGCAACTCATATCTTTGTTCCTTTTTTTAAATCTAGATGCTTTTAACATTTTTTTCAACTGATTTTGTGTGATTAAATTATGCCTTGCCTTGTTGTATTTTTCTTCATAATTTTTAACCTTGGAAATCATGAGTTTCCTGCATCCTGGACTGTATAATCTTCATACAGTTTGGAAATTATCTGACCATTATATTTTCAAAATTTCCCTCATCTTTCAGGGATTCTGATTATACACATTTTAGGGCACTTGAAGCTATCACATTGCTCAATGATATTCTGTTTATTTTTTAAAGTGTATTCTTTTTCTCTTTCTGTTTTGCCTCAGGTGGTTTCTGTTGCTATATCTTCAAGTTTGCTAACATTTTATTCTGAAATGTCGAATCTGTCATTATTTCCATGCTGCATTGTTGTCTATACTGACATTTGGTTTTCATTTCTAGAAGTTTGATTTGTATCATTTTGAAAACTTCCTTGTTATTTAACATGTTTAATGTTTTCTGTGTCTTTCTGATGATATGAAACCTAGTTATAATAATTTTTTAATGTCCTTGCCTACTAATTCTAATGTGTGTGACATTTTTGGGTTTGTTTCTGCTACTTTATTTTATGCTAATTATGGATCATATTTTTCTGCTTCTTTGTATACCTCGTAAAATTTGAAAGAATGCCAGATATTGTGAATTTTACCTTTTGAGTTCTGGATATATTTGTATCCCTATATATATTTTGGAGCTTTAATCTGGGTTGTAGATAAGTTACTAAGAAACAGTTTGGCTCTTTTGGATCTTGCTTTTAGTCCTTCCTTTGTTAGACAGGACTAGAGCAGCATTTAGTCTAGAGCTAATTATTTCCCAATACAAAGGCAAGATCCTTTTGAGTACTCTATTGAATGTCTTATGAATTGTGAGGTTTGCCTTTCTGACTTGAAGAAACAGGTATTATTTCTGGTTTAAGTGAGCTCTGGGTACTGTTCCCTCCATTTTTTGGAAATGAAATAATGTTCCCTCCTCCACCCTTTGGCATCAAGTAGTTTTCTCACACGTATTTGTAACCAGCACTTTGAATTACTTGAGTAGGGCAGTCTGCAGATTTTCAGGATTCGTCCCCATCTAGCTCTTCTCTCCAGTATTCTCTCCTCTAGACTCTAGCTGCCTTGGTCTTCCTGGACAATTCACTGTGGATCCTCAATTGAAGAGCTCACTCTGTTCCAACCTGAATTCTCCTCCATACCACTATGATCCAGAAAAGACATTGGGCTGGTAAATCATAAGATACACTTAGTTTGTTTCCCATGTCTCAGGAATGACTGTCTTTTGTTGCTTGGTTTTTAATATTTTAAAAACCATTCTTTTACATATCCCATGGGTCAGCAAGCTATGACCAACAGGCCAAATTTGTAAATGCTCATTTATTTTCATATTATTTATGACTAATTTTGAGATAAAACAGCAGAGTTGAGGAGTTTCAAGAGAAACTTTGTCTCTCACAAAATCGAAAATAGAAAATGTTTTCCAAGTCTTGATTGGTATATTTTTTGTTTGTTTCAGACAGGAGGATAAATCTACACCCTATTACTACTCTTTGGCCAAAAGCAGAATTAAGTTTTCTTTATCGATACCTTCTTTGGTTATCTTGTCATAATACAGATTCATGTCAATCCCTGCAAGTATTAGCAAGAAAAAAATAAAATGCATGTATATTTTTATTGTATAGACACCCAACAACAACCTAGGAGCCCACCTTATAGAACAATTTTTCAAGTCTTGCTTGTTTTACTCTATCTCAAATATTTCACTTTCTGAATAAATTCTTAATATCGAAGAGAGTAGACAATGTTGTGTTATTTAACAGTATTTTAACTTTTGAGTTTTATTCAGTTGAAATTTGATTCCTGCCTTTTTTTCTAAATGAGGGCTCTGTTAACTATCAGACTCTGTTTTTAAAAAGTTTAATGCAAAATGATATTTTCAATTTTTTTCTTAATGTGACATAATATAGCATTAATAGTAACATATTTTGTGTATTACTGACATTAAATTTTTCTCTTAGAAATTTTTTTTCTCCATGAATAATTGAAAGTAAATCAAATAAGGCCTGTACTGCTCTTAAGAAGCCCTTATCTCTGAAAAACAACACTACCATTAATTGCTTTTCTGGTTTAGTTGAATATAAATACTAAATTTATAACACGTCCCCAGAATGTTCCATAAGCACTTTGCTGTAAATGATTAACTGCTGCTATTTTTAATTACCTTTCTTTATTTGCCTCCCTAATTTTTATCCTTGCTATAAAAATCTTGGAGCAGTACATTTTATTTGTTAATGAAATAATCATATGTTCTAGGTATATACTGTCATTGAAATAACCTATTATACTGGATGCTGATTTGGACTATCAAGCATTAGAGAATCCCAAGAATTTTTTTCTGCTAAACAGCATTCCAAAAATATAAGGTATTTCAGATTCTAATTATTGCAGTTCTTTTTTAATAGCCTGTGCTGCAAGTTAAATTCCATGAAACCCTGAGATGAATGTGTACATTCATACTTGCTTAAACCAAGAAATATTAAACTGATTGACTCAGATCAACCTCAAAGCAGTAAAATAACAAATTAATTTCTATTGGCACCTGCTGATGAGGCATACTGGCACCTTTGATTTATTTAAAGACATTTATTTTGATATAATAGTTTAAAAGTTTATTTAGAAAACTGGTATTCAACTGCCCACGTAGGAGGTGTTTGAAAGGGTGCAGAAACGTTTGTTATTGACAGTACTGAGGAACAGAAATGGTTACTATAACTTTGTGGTTAGGGCTAGGGATACAAACTAACTTGAGACAAGTAGGAAACTCCTGCACAATATATATATATATATATATATATATATATATATATATATATATATCTATCATCCCTTCTAAGAAGCAACAATGCCCATGTGGGAATCATTGACACAAGTAATGAGTAGTTAATATGCCAATGTGTAGTCAGGTTTCCATGACCATATGACCACACTTCTTTGAAAACACAAAGTGCTATCTATTTTCATGTACAAAATAATTGAATGATGGCAACTTGCCCTTAATTTTTTTCCCTGAGTTTTTGATGCTCATGTCTATTAGAGAGGAACACTGATATCTCAATTCTTGAATTCTATGGATAGACATATGTTTTAAAAATATAGCAGGACCTCTTCTAGCCTCTCTATTAGGAGGAAAAATGATATGCTTGATTAACATGCTCAGGAGAAGGAAATGAGCATCTGCCTTCCTTTTTCTTAGATTGTAAAAACTACCTGTCAAAGAGGTGCGTTCTGATATACTTCACGTGTGGTAACTTTAGACATTATTACCTTCAGGGAGGCTTGCAGTTTTGGTTTATGTTCAAATATTGTTAGGAATTGAAGCATATGTAGTCAAAGATTATAGTCACATTTTATAGTTCAACTTTTGCAGGAAAATCACTGATAGTCATTCAACAAATATGACTTTATTTCTAGCAAAACAGACAAAAATAACTTCATTTGTGAAGCTTACTTTCTACTCAAGAGTGATAGCTAATAAACTAAATAAGTGAATTGTATAAGATACTAGGAGGTGAAGGAAGCCAGCAAGGAAAATAAGACATGAAACAGGAATATGCAGATGAGGGTAAAGGGGTTGTATTTGTAGACAACGTGGCAGGGAAGGTCTTATTAAGAATGTAACATTTGAAAGACAGATAAAGGCAATACCGTGTGATTTCACTTATATGTGGAATCTTTAAAAAACAACAAAAAAGGAAAGAAACAGACTCATAGACACAGAGAACAAACTGGTGGTTGCCAGAGGAGGGGGGTGCGGGAGAGGCTACATAGGGGAAGGAAATTAAGAGGTACAAACTTACAGTCATAAAATAAATAAGTCATGGGGATAGACCGCATAAGGAATATAGTCAATAATATTGTGATAACTTTGGCGACAGATGGTAACTAGACTCATCATGGTGATTATTTCATAATGTGTAAAAATATCGAATCACTATGCTATGCACCTGAAACTAATATAATACTGTAATTCAATTATACTTCAATAAAAAAGAAGAATGTGACATTTGAGCAAAACCTAGAAAATGGTATGGGGGCAAGCGATTTGTGTATTTGAAGGAAAGGCTTTCCAGGTAGAAGAAACAGAGAAGCTCTATGGCAGGATCCTGGCTGGAATCTCAGAGTAAGAGCGGGGTGGTCATTGTGGCTGCAGTGAAGTGTTACAAAGGGGATAAGAAGGATAAAATGTCAGAGAGGCAACTGGGGTGCCAGATAAGGTACATCCAAGAAGATGATTGTTAGAGCAGTGGCTTTCACTTTGAATGAGATTGGGAGTCATTAAAGGAACTAAGCAGAGTGACATGGTCTGATTCTGTGTTTTAAAAGAATTACTTTGACTGCTAAATTGAGACTAGACTATAGAGATGTAAAAGTAGGAGCAAAGAAATCAGTTAAAAGGCTACTGAAAGAATACAGCTAAGAGATGATGATGTCTTCATTCCTTGGGTAAAGGTCCATATAGTGATGGTTTGAAGTAGTACTACATTAGATGTACTTCAACGGATTGTGCAGGCACACTTTTTTTTTTTTTTTAAATTATGCTTTGCATAACTGTGTTTTGCAGATAATGAGTTTTTTACACATTGAAGGTTTGTGGAACAATGTATAAGGCAAGTCTACTGGTGCCATTTTTTCCCAACAGCATTTGCTCATTTTATGTATCACATTTTGGCAATTCTCACAATATTTCAAATGTTTCATTATGATTATATTTGTTATAGTAATCTGTGATCAGTGATCTTTCATGTGACCACTATGACTTGCTGAAGGCTCAGATGATGGTTAGAATTTTTTAGCAATAAAGTATTTTTAAAATAAGATGTGTACATTCTTAGACATAATGCTATTGAATACTTGATAGACTATAGTATAGTGTAAACATCACTTTTATATGCACTGGGAACCCAGAAATTCATTACTTGCTTATTATGATATTTGCTTTACTGCAGTGATCTGGAACCAAACTCATAACATCTGTGATGTATGCCTACATCTGGAATGTAAGAAAGAAGTTTTAAGGATGTTTCCAACTCTGCCTGCCTATCTATCTTTATCTACTGCTGAGACCAGCTCAGCAACTCCGGGCGAATGACAGGTGCCGCAAAGCATAAAGAAACACAAAGACAGACTTAAGAGAAAGATGGGACCAGGGGACTCAAGATCTCTAGGATCAAGAGCCCTGCTGATTCATCCCACATTGCTTTTATTGAGCTCTCAGCATTCAGGAAGTAAGATAGCATAAGGTTCCCATGCTCCCAGTTACATCCCACAATTAATGTTTTCTTTGAAGTAACCAATTTTCTCCTTGTACAAAGGGCCTCACATGACTGCGGGCAGTGGTCCTTGCAAGAACAGCAGAAGAACAATCAGTGCGTGCGCAAGCAGCATTCTAACTTGCGCTGACCCGGCATTCCTAAGTCCGCACCCCTCGCTCCTCTGCTGCACATACAGGACGTCCTGCCCCAAGTTGCTCAGCCCACGTACTTTAACTACTTTTAGCCATATTTTCTGTTACATTCTCAAGGTTTCAGAAAAACATCTGAATGTTTTCCCACAATATACCTATCTATCTACCTATCATTTATTATTTACTATCTTTTTATTCACTATTTACTTATTTACCTACTTATTTTTCCTGAGCCACTAGAAGATTGAAACAGCCATTAGTTAAGGTGGGAAAGAACACAGGTGTTGGGAGGGGAGATAATTAGAGGCTCAATTTTGAATAGGTTGAGTTTAAAATATCCACTGTTCATATAAATAAAAGTGATGTAGTGTAGGTAGTAGATCCTGAGGTTTAGGGAGAGATGTGGGCTGGAGAGATAAATTTGGAGCTATCAGTATATAACATTTTATTTAATAGGGCATTAGACTGGATGTGAGCCACGAGAGTGAGTGTGGAATATAGAGATCCAAGGACTAAGCCCTTGGACATACCTGTGTTAAAAGGTGTGAGGAGTGAGAAAAAAGTCTCAAAGGAGACTGAGAGGAGTGGCCAGTAAGACAGGAAGAAGTCAGGAGAATATGGTACTTCAGATCCAAAATAAAAAAATTGATTGTGAAATCAAAGGAGGAAAAGAGATGAAATTCACTTGTTCTTCACTCCTCAAAACCTCAACATTATACATTAAACTGTACCTGGG
This sequence comes from Hippopotamus amphibius kiboko, assembly GCF_030028045.1. Classification (NCBI taxonomy): domain Eukaryota; kingdom Metazoa; phylum Chordata; class Mammalia; order Artiodactyla; family Hippopotamidae; genus Hippopotamus; species Hippopotamus amphibius. Next base: position 89,805,198 of record NC_080186.1, on the reverse strand, counting down.
ATTCTATATGCCCCTTATGTACCAGAATCGTTGTGGAAGAAAGTTGAGAATGATGGAACAAAAATTAAGAAAAAAGTACTAATGGTATATCAAAGCTTATGAAGATTTAAGTAAAAATGTCCATTAACAAAAATAATAAACACAGCAACAGACCTGGTTTTCCTAGATTACTTTTTTATAACACTGATGAGCTCACATAAAGAGGCTACCACTTTGATCACAAAATTTTCACATAACTGGAGATACCCCACATCAAGTGAAGTGAAATGGAAAGGGTCCATGTATACATAATTAACCTTAGGAATGTTGAGTCAGATACTAAAACATAAGTAACTGACCAAGTTGTTAATTGATTCATTTACATATTCCTTCAGATAAGATTAATCATTTGTTTCCTATGCCCCAAATAAAAATTTTACGGGAGCAAATGTAATTGAGCAGAGACAGTGGTGCAAGGTAAGGCATAACTGACAATGTGAACTTTAGGCTATAGTTTAAAGACCGATAAAGGAATTTCCAGGTGAAAAATCAAGCCAGTGGACACAGCAGGTAAAGGTTGAGAATGCTGGCATAGGAAAAGCCCACAGAAAACAATTGTGAAAGTGTCTGGAATGTCAAGGGGAAAGTATAATCATCTCTTAGCACAATGGTTAAGGCAAAGTAGAAAGGATTGTTAGAAGATAGAGTCAGAAAAGCAAATTGTGGGTGGATCTCGAAAGGTCTTTTTTGTCAAGCTAAGGATTTTGGATTTCATCCTGTGAGTTATGGACAGATTGTTACGCAGAGCTATGGCATGATCAACTTTGTTCTTTATAAAGATAACGTCACTGGCTGTGCAGAGTCAATTCATTTAGTTGGGAACAAAAATCAATCAGGCTAGCTTTTGGCATCACGCAGACAACATAATTTGACTGAGTACTTCTCATTTTCAGCTAGTTGTTTTGACATGTGTATACATAACTTCAAAATAAAAATGGTATTTTTAGCATGACAGATTTAGTCCATAATTCTCTACGGCAACTCTCTTTAAGAGTTAATTCTGTCACAAAATTACAAGTATCCATTTTATATATGTATACATGACATTTTGTTGAAGACAAGTATTGTGAAGTGCATAAGTTAGAAAATAATATTAACTAAACTAAAAATGGTACTGTTAAAATTTTTAGAAAATATAATCACATGCTGTGTTTAGTAGTGGAAGTTGAGGATGGTGAAATACAAATTTTAGGCTGTATTTTATGTCTCATTTTGACTAGTGTGATCTTGAACTTCCTGCCCAGTAGTAAATAGGTAATTCATTAATTTTTATCCATAAAATTCTGTGCATTTTAAACTGATCCATGTTTTGTTTTGTTTTGCATTATTTATAACAAGAAGTCTAATTTGAGAAGAATATTATGTTGAATATCAGGAATAAAAAAAAGTACTACAAAAGAAAGTTAAATCAAACTAGACATAGGTATATAAGCTTGATGATAATTTCTGTTTCTAATCTAAATGGGAGTTATGGGCATAAATATCAGAAGTCAAGTTCTCAATACTTCGATTGAAGAAAACCAGAGAATTTCTTCAATTGAAGAAAAACCAGAGATATGTCGCATATCATCAGAAGAGAAAACTGCAAATGAATAGATAGGCAATTGGTAGAAATGAGAGAAGCTTTGTAGAATAAAATAGTAAGATTGGATTAGATGGCTTCACACTTCCCTACCGACCCTCTTCTTTTCTTATTCATTCACATGTTAATGAGCAAAATGTTTGCCTGACATTTCTCCAGTAAGGTATCAATAAACAGGCAAACAAAACATTGAAACAAATTATTCTAGTGCATACTTTTTCTATTTCAAACAACTTTGGCCTATAAAAACATGTAGTGAAGCTCCACCAGATCATGTGAACTTAAATACAAGAGAAGTCACTAAACAAACAAAACGTAGGGCTACAATGGAAGTAAGGCACATCGACGCTAGAGAAGCAAACAATAAAGCATACGTATGAGTCTTAATAATCTTAAATGTCTTTAAGACATGGATTAACTAAGGAGACCTCAAGTGTTTGATAGGCACTTTGCTTCTTATTACTAACCTTAATCCCTTAATACTGTATGCTGCCTCACTAATAGACTTCAAAATTAGGTGGCCAGATAGTCCAGTTTGTGCCTGTTATCTTGGCATAATAATTAATAAAATTCTATCTCTCTCAAAAATATCTTAGACAATAAATTATATGATCACCTATTTATAATGTGTAAAACCTTCTCTAACATTTCTTTTTGGCCATCCACTGGCCTTTACTTTTTCCTTAGGGCACTGTACATCCTCTTGCCTTAGAGAGTTAGCATTGAGAGTCTTCACTTTCAGTTATATATGTAATTCAGGTAATAGTTCTTTTCCTATTTTGATGGGGACATGTTGGCTGGTGAAGAGGGCATATATAAATTTAAAGTATATCCTTGGCAGCAACAAGCTATGAAATACCAGAATCCATCTGCAGATTTTACAGTGCTAATTGACAGATGCTGTAACTCATAAAATGTTCACAGTCCACACAAATGATAAGAGCACCAGATGGGACTTGTCCAGTAAGAAACCCCAAAAGCTTTCCCCTTCTGTCTCTCTTGAAAATTACCAAAAATATTTATTGCGGAATGTTATTTGTTATGATGATAAAAAGTATGTGAATTGCAAAGAAATTGAAAAAAAATAAAACTTACCACATTTAAACCCACCAGAATTTGTAATCTATGTATCTGAACTTACACCGTCATATCTTCTAAATTCGTGATATTGGCATGTATGTTTTAAATTTTTATCATAGTATATATGCATATCAAGTATAAATTCATTACATTAACATGTTACATATAACCATAAACACAAATATGTGCTTACAGTAAAAGCAACTCTTTTACCATAGCTCTTATCTTTCTTCAGTCTACAACCCAGAATTAACTATTTTTAACATTTTATGTCTCCATATCATATACTTATTCTTCAGAGCTGAATGTTAAACATCATCTACTGACTCTGTCCTATCACTAGAGGAGATAAAGCTCTCTTATATCTGACTTTTGTTCCCTGATCTGCTCAAAAGAGTCATATCACTAGTTCAAGCAATAAATAGTATTTTCAATTTTTTGATTATTTTCATTTATACTTTCAAATTGTGTACTGCAATTTTGTCATAATATAGCATCTAAACTTTATATATATATTCTTAATTTATTTATTTACTTATTTTATTTATTTATTGGCTGTGTTGGGTCTTTGTTGCTGCACACGGGCTTTCTCTAGTTGCTGTGAGCGGGGGCTACTCTTCATTGTGGTGTGCAGGCTCCTCATTGTAGTGGCTTCTCTTGTTGTGGAGCATGGGCCCTAGGCGCATGGGCTTCAATAGTTGCGGCACATGGGCTCAGTAGTTGTGGCTCACGGGCTCTAGAGCACAGGCTCAACAGTTGTGGTGCACGGGCTTAGTTGCTCCGCAGCATGTGGAATCTTCCCAGGGCAGGGCTCGAACCCATGTCCCCTGCATTGGCAGGCGGATTCTTTACCACTGCGCCACCTAGGAAGTCCTAAACTTTATATTTTTAATATCTATCTTCATTCTTTATTAGAAAATCCTACATAAAATTTATATCAGCCATAACTGGGGCTATCTGAGCCTGATAATTTTGTTTACCTGTTTTTAATATTATAAAATAGGCTTTATTTTTTAGCGAAGTATTGGGTTCTCAGCAAATCGGGTGGAAAGCATGGAGTTACCACATAGTCTCTCCCCTACAAGTGCACTGCCTCTCCCACCAGCAACATCCCCTACCAGAATGGTACACTTGTTACAATCCGTGAACCTACCTTGATATGTTTTATCACCCACAGTCCATAGTTTATATTATGGTGCACTCTTGGTGTTGTACATTCTATGAATTTTGAGACGCGTATGGTGACATATGTCCACCATTATGTAATCAAGCAGAGTAGTTCAACTGCCCTAAAAATCCTCCGTACCCTGCCTATTCATCTCCCCCTCCCCATTAGCCCCTGGAGACACCTTATCTTTTTTAATATCTCCATAGTTTTGGTTTATCCAGAAGGTCATATAGTTGGAATCACATAGTATATAGCCTTTTCAGATTGGCTTCTTTCATTTAGTAAGATGCATTTAAGGTTCCTCCATGTATTTTCATGGCTTGATGTTTCATTTTGTTTTAGCGCCAAATAACACGCCATTGTCTGAGTGTGCCAAAGTTCGTTTATTCACCTACTGAAGGACTTCTCAACTGCTTCCAAGTTTTGGTGATTATAAAGAAAGCAGCAATAAATATGCAGGTGCAGGGTTTTCAACTCATTTGGGGAGACATAAGTTTTTAACTTATTTAGGAAAATGCCAAGGGATGCAATTGATAGATCACATGGTAAGAGTATGTTTAATTTTATCAGAAACCTCCAAAGTGTCTTGAAAGTGGCTGTACCATCTTGCATTCCCACCAGCAATGAATATGAGTTCTTGTTGCTCTACATCATTGCTGTTGCCAGTGTTCCAGATTTTGGCCATTCTGATAGGTGTGTAGTGGTACTCAATGTAATTTTAATTTGAAATTCCTTAATGACAGATGATGTTGAGCATTTTTCATATGCTTATTTGCCACCCGAATATCTTCTTTGGTGAGGTGTCAAATTCTCTCTGATAGTTTTTGTTTTTTATTTAGACAGTTAACATTTGAAGTGATTATTGATATAGTTGGATAACATGTGCCATGTTTATAGTTACTTTCTATTCTTTGCCATGTTTGTTTCTTTTGTTTACTCCATTTTTTCCATCTTCTCTTACTTTAATTCAGCATTTTATGATTCCATTTCTTTCCTCTCTTTGCATATTAACATGCTTTTCTTGTGAAATATTTTCAGTTGGCTTAGAGTCTGAAATATACACTTACAACAAGTCTAGCTCTACATTCAATAGCATTATGTCATCTCATGGGTACTGCAGAAGCCATATAATAAACTATTCCCAATTCCTCCCTCCCATCCCTTATAAAATTGCTGTTATTCATCTATTTACATGTTATAATTGCACTGTACATTGTTAGATTTATTACTTTGAACAAACATTTATATATTAGATCAAATAAGGATAAAAAAACTAAAAAAATTTATTTTATATCCATTTATTTATTCCAGGCTTTTCCTTTCTTTATGCAAGTCCAACTTTTGTTTTTGTTTTTGTTTTGTTTTTTGCCTGTATTATTTTTTTTCTCCATGAAGAAATTTATTTTGCCATTTCTTTCAATAAAGATCTGCATCATTTTCTTTCTCCTTGAAGAGCTCCCTTTACTGTTTCTGAGTAGACATGGTGGCCAAGAGTTTTCTTTAAAAAAAAAATAATTTAATTGAAGCTGAGATGAAGCGAGAGAGTAGCACAGACATATATATACTACCAACTGTAAAATAGCCAGTGGGAAGTTGTTGTATAACAAAGGGAGTTCAACTCGAGGATGGAAGATGCCTTAGAGGACTGGGATGGGGAGGATGGGGGGGGACTCGAGAAAGGGTGGGGAGGGAGTCACGGAAGGGAGGGAATACGGGGATATGTGTATAAAAACAGATGATTGAACTTGGTGTACCCCCAAAAAAATAATAAATAAATAAAATTTAAAAAAATAAAAAATAATAATAATTTAATTGATTAATTAATTTATTTATTGGCTTGAAAAAGCATTCCTCTTTGGGTGGAACTGAATACATTTCAAAAATGTAGAATTGAATATTTTCGGTTTTTCTTTCAACACCTTAAAATTTCATTCCACTCTTTTCTTGCCTGCATGATTTCTGACAAGACTGCTTTAATTCCTACATTTTTTTCCTTTATAGGGAAGGTGCTTTTCCCCCCGCCTTCTGGCTGCTTTCAAGAGTTTCTCTTTGTCTTTGGTTTTTCATAGTTTAACTATGATAGGCCTATGCAGACATTTGCTATCCATTCCTCTTGGTGTTCTCTGAGCTTCTTGGGTCCCCAGTTAGGTTTCTGTCACTAGTTTTGTAAGTTTTCAGCCATTATCACTTTAAATATATCTCTTATATTTCTTCTCATTTTGGCACTCCAATTAAACGTGAATTACCTTTTTGATATGTCCCACTACTCTTGAATATTCTGATCCTTTAAAAAAAAAAGTCATCCTTTCTTCTTTGCATTTTAGATTTGGAAAATATTAACCTATTTTCAAGCTCACTAATTCTTTCCTCAGCCTTGTCCAGTCTACTGATGAACCCATCAAAGTTATTTATCATTTCTGTTAGAATTTTTGATTCCTAGCTTTTCCTTTGATTCTTTCTTAGCATGTCCATCCCTCTTCTTCATTACCCATCTTTTCTTGCATGTTGCCTACTTTGTCCATTGGAAACATTAATCACAGTTATTTTAAGTGTCCTGTGTGATGATTCCAAAATCTGCATCATATCTGAGTCCAGTTCTGATACTTACATTGGGTCTTCTTCATTTTCTTCTTGTTTTTTAGCATGACGTGTAAGTTTTTTGAAGAGTGGATGTAATATAGCAGGTAACAGAACCTAAGGTAAGATGGCCTTTAGTGTGAGGTTTGTTAATTCAGCTGACAGTTGTACTGTGTTTAATGTTTGCTACAGCTGTAGGTGCCAGAGGTTTCATTTTTTTCTAGCAGCCTTGTTTTTGTCTCCCTTATTGTCTTTTGGTTTTCCTAAGACCTCCTTAAATAGAGGCTGAGACTTGCAGCTCTGTTCAGTTGAAATCCACTGTGATTATACCACAGTCTTATTCATGTCATGGTAAGAAGTGGGGTGGGGAAGCATTCTATAACCTTATGATTTCAACATTTCAGTTGGTCTGTGTTCTTGGTTTGTTACTTTCACAAGAGTTTATTTTAATTTTTTTTTCCCTATCTTAGGAGAAACAGGAAGGCTATAAGGGGTCGGAGTCAGGGAAATGCTCTTTCCCTCAGATGAGGCAAAAATATTTTTCCCTGGAAAGCTGGCCTTTATTATGAAGAATGCTCTGCACATATTTCAAAATGGTTTACTCCCCTCCCCACCCCCTCATCGGAGACACGAGGTGATTTTCATTTTGGCTTGTCCCAGTGAGAATCTTTTGTGAGGTTCCTGAAGGTAGAATCCACAAAGTGAGACCCTCCTTTAGTCTGTGGCTTCAAGGAGATTCTCACTTTCACTCTAGTCCAAACACAGCCTCTGGAAGTGTGTCAGTGTTACCATTTAGGTGTTCCCACCGTTTATGGTTTCAGAGTTTCTGCTCCAGCTAAAGTGACATCAACTGTGGTTCCTTATATTTGCCTGTTTCTTCAAGATTTGAAGGTGGCTGTTTGTTTTGTGACTTCTGTTCTTTGACAGATTCAAGAAAAGTCATTGATTTTCAGATTGTACAACTTTTTTCTTTTTGCAAGATGGTCAGGATGATTTTAAGACCTTTACATGTCAGTCTGTGTTCCTTTACACTAGATTTTTTGTAAAGCAATGTGGACTCATTTTTCTCGGTACTTGCTCTAGAAAAGCACTTGTATAAGTTGTACCCCAGGCCCTAGTGTTTGATGTGTCTCCAGGTAAATTGTCTCTGAGCACAAATGCCTCTTTATACAATGATATATCCTGACCCAGGACAACTAGGCTGCTAGAGTCTTCTCCTTCTTGTTTTTCCCAATTATTATTGGTGAGGGTTGTATCCATTGAGAAAGCTGGGGTTCATAGAATGTAAATAGGATCCCATACTTGCTTACATTCTTATTTTTAAATATTTTGTTGGCAAATGTACATTGCTTTCATAAACTAAATTTACTTTGATTAAATAAAACATTTACTGATTATTTTAATTATAACGTTGCCTTTGAAAAACATGTTTTCCAGGTATATGTTATATATTTTATGATTATTTAAGTTATACATATATGAATATGTATTCATTATTTTGTATTTAAAGAAATATTGATGTTAACTTACTGATATAGAAAATGAAATTCTTTCTTTTCATAATTGCGTTTCTCATTTGTTTATCCTTTGATTTTGTGTTATTGAACCTATATTGAAGTCATTTTCCCATGTTTTTGACAACAGAAACAGTTGCTATGGCAAATAATTTAATGTCACAAATTTGAACAGAAAATTACAAAGTTCTATTACCACAGTAAAACCTTTTGTCCTATACACAAAGACCTCAGTTATTAATTCTGTCAACATTGATATATTCTGTCATCTCAAAAAAGTTATTAAAGTTGAATTGACCTCATAAACAATCAAAGAGATGACTACTTATCATAGAAAGAAAGCTGTGTTTAATATAAATAGTTTTGAAAATTAGTAGCCATAGTGAACAATGCTGCCATGAAGAACTGGGAAAGAGATTTATGCCGATATTTTGGATTTACTAATAGATAAACTTTATGTGTTTGGAAATAGGTGATATGTCATGGAAATCAATTAACTACAGTGCATTGACTCTAGATAAGCCTGCTAAATAAAAAATATCCCTCAAATAGTCAATCAAGATGCAATTTAAACTTGACTCCACCACAAATTTAATTTTCTTTGTGAGTGAACTTCATATCATAAGAAAAACAAGAGAAAATGAAGGTACTGTTCATTATTTGTGTTTGTTCTTAATAAAGTGAACCTTTAGTTGTCATATCTGTCAGGATTTTATATTTCCTATTTTTTGAATCTGTTATTCCAGGTTATGAATTTTTGAAATACATCCATGTATGTTTTAAACTTAAATAGCTGAATTTATTTATACTTCACTCAGGCAACAATTATTTATCAATTGTCTCCTATGTCCCAGGCAGTCCTCTAGACAATGAGGAATTACAAATCAATTAGACAAATTCACTGAGCTTTACTAAATACAGACAATAGAAATTTTTCTTAAGTGCTTACTGAACACATTTTAAATTATTATTTAACTAGTCCAAAAAGCTCAGCCTATTTCAGAAATTGCATAGGATATACTCTTACACCACAATACAATAGTGCTAGATATTAATGGAAACATTTGAACAAATCCTACCATCCCTTTACTATCAACACTAAAATCACTTGGGAAAAAAAATCCCACCATACTAAATGTCTATTGAGTCAATAAAGAAATAAAAACTATCATATCAAACAACTTATTAAATAATGGTATGGAGGAAGCTATGTATAACAACTTTCAGTCAAATCTATTTTCTATTTTCTAAGTGGTTATTGATAAACATAAGTGCTGTCCTTAGAAAAAGGAGAAAGAAGAAATAAAAGAGAAACAAATAGCGTAAAGGATTAAGTTCAACTTAATTGTTTAGAAAAAGAAAATAGAAAAAGCAGTAAGTGAGAAACAAGATTGTTAAAAGCATTATTAAGCAAATTAGAAATTGGAAAAACAATAGTATTGCTATGACATAGTTACCTGACAAAAAACAAACTTTAGAAAGTCCTTGGGAACCTAATAAAAATCTAAAGGAAAGAAGGTATAAAAAAAGATTTAAAAATAACTAAAACAGTGTATATAAATGCACGTATATTTGTGTACGGTGTATGTCATGTGTGTTTGAAGAAATATACCCAATTTTTGGTGGAATCATGTTTCTCTTATTTTTCTGAAAAAAGTAGTTTAAAATCTGTTGGCAATAGATTTAGATTGCTGTCTTTGAATTAGAAATATAATTTATAAAAATGTATTCCAATAGGCACAAACGTAGTCATTGGTTTTTAAGCAAAGGTGCTTACAGCATCATTTCATAACAAATATACTGTAATTAATATAGAATAAATATATAAAAAATGGGCACAATATCTATAAATGGTAAACT